>NC_057401.1:53349779-53572141 GCF_019320065.1 Cervus canadensis | reverse complement strand
ACATACTTACCAAGTGGGGGTTTTCTCTTTTATAATAACCATTCTGACAGATGTGGTGTGATATTTCATTGTGGTTTTGATTTGCATTTATCTGATTGTTAGCTGTGTTGATCACCTTTTCCTGAGTCTTTCTGCCATCTGTGTGTCATCTTTGGAAAAATGGCAATTCAGATTTTCTCCCTGTTTTAAAATTGTATAACTTTATTTTCTGATATTGAATTTTTATGGATTGTTTATATATTTTGGATGTTGTTGATGTTTTTCAGTTGCCCAGTCATGTCTGATTCTTTGTGACCCATGGACTGTAGCACACCAGGCCTCCCTGTCTCTCCCCATCTCCCAAAGTTTGCCCAAGTTCATGTCCATTGCATCGGTGATGCCATCCGGGCATCTCACCTTCTGACTCCCTTTTCTCTTTCTGTCCTCAATCTTTCCCAAAATCACATATTGGATATTAGCCCCTAATTGTCATATTATTTGGAAGTATTTTCTCAGATTCAGTAGGTGGACTTTTCATTTTGTCATTGGTTTCCTTTGCCCTATCAGTGACTTGTAAGTTTAAATTAGGTCCCTTTTGAAAACTTTTGCTTTTGCTTCCCTTGCTTGAGGAGACAGATCTGAAAAACGTTTGCTAAGATGTATGTCAGAGAGAATACTGCCTATGTTTTCTACCAGGAGTGTTATGGTTTCTAGTCTTATGTTTAGATCCTTAGTTAATTTTGTATTTATTTTTGTATATGGTATGAGAAAATGTTTTAATTTCATTCTTTTGCATGTGTGTGCATGAGTGCCCAGTTGCTCAGTCATATTGGACTCTTTGCCACCCCATGGACTGTAGCCTGCCATATTCCTTTGTCCATGGCATTATCTGGGCAAGAGTACTCTAGTGGGTTGCTATTTCCTGCTCCAGGAGATATTCCTGACCCAGGGATCAAACCCACATCTCCCACTCTTGTGCAGTAGCATGCAAATTCTTTACCACTGAGCCACCTGGGAAGCCCTCTTTTATGTGTAGCTGTCCAGTTTTTCCAGCATCACTCATTGAAGAAGCTGTTTTTTCCCTTTTGTGTATTTTTGCTTCCTTTTTCATAGATCAACTGAATATATGTACATGAGTTTATTTCTGAACTCTCTTTTAGTTTATTGATCTATGTGTGTTTTTTGTGGTAGTCCTATACTATTTTCATGACTGTAGCTTTATACTATAGTCTGAAGCCGTGCAGTTTGATACCTCCAGCTATGTTCTTTTTTCTGAAGATTTCCTTGTCTGTTTGGAGTCTTTTATGTTCCATGGAAATTTTAGGATTATTTCTTCAAGTTCTGTGAGAAATGTCTGAGGTATTTTGATGGGAATTATATTGATACCGTAGATCCATGGGTAATATGCTGTTTTTAACTGTATTAATTTTTCCTGTCTATGAACATGAGGTATCTTTCTATTTACTCTGTTTTGTGCTTGGTTTCCTCTGTAATTGTCTTATGATATTCAGAGAATAAATGTTTCACCTCCTTCATTCAATTATTCCCATTTTCTTTTTTTTTGATGTGATTGTAGTGGGATTGTTTTGCTTTCTGTTTATGGTAGTTCATTATTATAGGATAGAGATACAACAGATATCTGTTTATAAATCTTGCATTCTACAACTTTATTGAATTCATTTATTAGTTCTAATAGAATTTTTAGTGTAGACCTAGGGTTTTCTATTTATATTTTTATGTCTTCTGCAAATAGTGACAGTTTTACTTCTTTCCTAGTTGGATTTCTTTTATTTTCTTTTCTTGTCTAGTGGCTGTGGCTAGGATTTCCAATACTGTATTACAGAGAAATGATGAAAGTAGGCATCCTTGTTTTGTTTCTGATTTTAAGGAAAAACTTTCTGCTTTTCACTGCTGAGTATATTAGCTATAGGTTTGTCATAAATAGCCTTTATTATGTTGAGCTATGTTCCCTGTATACCAACTTTGTTAAAGAGTTTTTATCATGAAAGGATGTTGAATTTTTTAATGCTTTTTCTCCCATCTATTGAGGTGATCATGTGATTTTTATCTTTCATTTTGTTAATGTGGTGAACACCTTAATTTGTAGATATTGAGCCATCCATTTATCCCTGGGATAAATCCCAATTGTTCATACTGTGTGATGATTTTCATATGTCATTGAATTCAGTTTGCTAAAATTTATTGGGAATTTTTACATCTATATTCAGCAAGTATCAGTCTGTGATTTTCTTTTCTTTTTTTCTTTGTCTGGTTTTGGTTTCGGTGTAATGGTGCCCTTGTGGAATGAATTTGGAACTGTTTCATCCTCTTCAGTTTTTTCAGAATAACTTGAGAAGGATAGACTTTATTTTTTTTGTTTTGTTTTGTGCAGTCCCCTTTGAGGTAATCTGGTCTTGAACTTCATTGGGAATTTTTAAATTTCTGATTCTATTTCAGTACTTTTAAGCAGTCATTTTGCAACATTTTTAATTTTTTTTCCCCTCCTGATTTTGTCTTGGAAGATTGTATGTTTCTAGGAATTATTCATTTCTTCTGTGTTGTTCAATCTTTTGACATATAACTACTCATAGTATGCTTTATTTATTGTTTCTAGTTTTGTGATATCAGTTGTAATTTCTTCTTTTTGATTACTTACTTTCTTTATTTGTGTCCTCTCTATGTTTTTTTCTTATTGGTCCTGGCTAATATGTTATTAGTTTTGTTTCTCCTTTCAAAAGATCAGGTCTTGGTTTCATCGATCATTTATGTTTTTTTTTTTTTTCTTACCTCTTTTTAATGTATGTCCACTCTGATTTGTGGAAATACATTAAAAAGAGGCATAAAACCCCATAAGTGATCAGTTGTCTTTACTTTATGTATTTTCACTTTGATCTATGGGCTTCCCTGATGGCTAGATGGTAAAGAATCGGCCTGCAATGCAGGAGACCCGAGTTTGATCTCTTGGTCAGGAAGATTCCTTTGAAAGGGAATGGCTACCCACTCCAGTACACTTGCCTGGAGAATTCCATGGACAGAGGAGTCTGGTGGGCTGCAGTCCATGGGGTCATAAAGAGTTAGAAATGACTGAGCAACTAACACTTTCACTTTTTCACTCTGATCTTTAGGATTTTTCATCTTTTTGCTTACTTTCACCTTTTTTCTTTTAATTTTTGTTTGTGATTCCTTTAGACTGCAGGGTAAGTTGTTTATTTGTGATTTTTATTTTTTACTGAGGAAGGCTTGTATTGAAATAAACTTCCCTCTTGGAGCGGCTTTTGCTTTGCCCCTTAGATTTAGGAAAGCTTTTCTTTAAAAAATTTTCTCAAGGTATTTTCTGATTTTCTTGTAAATTCCTTCATTGACCCATTTATTTTTAAGCAACTTGTTTAGTCTCCATTTGTTCATGTTTTTGCCATTTTTCATCCTATAATTGATTTCTAGTTTTATGCCATTATTGCTGGAAAAGATTGTTGATATTATTTCTCACCTCTTAAATTTGTTAAGACTTGTTTTGTGGCCTAGTATGTGATCTGTCCTGGAGAATGTTCCATGTGCACTTAAAAACAATGTATTCTGCTGCTTTTGGATAGAATGTTCTATATATTTCTATTAAGCCATTTTATTTACCATCCTTGTTTCCTTATTGGTTTTCTGTCTGGATAATCTCCATTGATATAAGTGGGGTATTAAAGTCTCCTATTTTTGTGTTACTGTCAATTTCCCCCATTATGTTTGTTAGTATTTGCTTTATGTATTTAGCTGTTCTTATATTAGGTACACATATGTTTACAAATGGTATTTCCCTTACTTATAGTGATACCTTTATTGATATGTATATATTACCCTTCTTTGTCTTCTGTTATATATTTTATTTTAAAATACACTTTGGCTCATATGAGTTTTGCTACATCAGCCTTCTTTTCATTCATTAAATCATTTAAAGTGATTATTGATAGATATTTACTTACTGCCATTTTATGACTTGTTTTCTGGTTGTTTTTATAGTTTTTCTCTGTTCTTCTGTTCTTCCTTTTGTGTCTTTTCTTATGGTTAAATAATTTTTTGTGTTTTATTTGTGTTCTTTTCTCTCTAGATTTTGTGTACCTATCATAACTTTTTGATTTGTGATTATCATGAAGTTAATATGTGTTGACCTATATCTGTGTATACTTGTTTTAATCTGATAGTCATTTAAGTTCAAACATAATTTCCAGCATAGGTTTCCAAACATAAGTTTCCACCCATAATTTCATCATATACATTTTCTACCTTTGTATGTCTCTCTTAAATGTTAGTATGCTTGATGTTGTCTCAGAGATCCCTTACACTATCTTTATTGTTTATTTGTTTTCCTTTTTGCCATTATGACTGGGCAATTTTTATATTCTCCTTTTCAGATTACTTATGCATTCTTCTCTATCACCTAATTTGTTTTTAATCCATTCTAGTATATTTTTATTTCACTTATTGTATTTTGTGGCTGTAAAACTGGTTCTTTTTAGTATTTTCTAGTTTATTAATGTTCTCACTTTTTTAATCATTTCTTTTCCCATGTTTATTTAACTTTCTTATTACCATTGATTTGAATTCTCTATCAGGTAAATTATTTGTCTCTGTTTTGTTAGGGATTTTTCCCAGTGACTTTTTTTTTTCTTGTTCTGTTGCTTTAAACATATTCTTTCTCTTATCATTATGTTTAACTTTCTCAGGTAGTTACCTATCCTGGTCTTGAAGGTGTATTTCTGTGTGGGAGTATCCTTGTGCAGTCTGCACATGCCTGTTGGCTTTGTTGAGAAATCTGGATCTGAAGCAAGCAGTGGCTGTGTCTTACCCTTGGGTATGCTGGCAAGGGGAAGATAGAGCTGGAGTTGGAGATATTAGAGTCAAACTAGGTGGGAGCCATTGGAAAAGGAAATGGCAACCCACTCCAGTATCTTTTCCTTGGAAGTCCCTTGCACAGAGGAGTCTGGTGGGCTCTAGTCTGTGGGGTCACAAAAGAGTTGGACACAACTTAGTAACTAAACACAGTAGCAACAGGTGGGAGCCACGATTTTATTCTATGCAAAATGGCCAGTGTGACTTCACCAGGGGAAGAGTGAGGGCCAAAGAGATGGAAGAGGAGCCCTGATGAAGTTTTGTTTCTCCTAGGTGTGATTTTAACATCCATCTCACTTACATTTGAGGGCTTAGGACTATGTTTTGTGCTAGTTTCACTTTTTCCTCTGGTGTGGATACTTGATTAGAGCCTGGATCTAGGCTGAGAGATGCTGTCCCACTACTGAGCTGGTTTTGCTCCCACTAGCAATTGCAGCCTCTATAAGGGAGATAGTTTGAGTCCTTTCAGATGTGAGTAGGGGCACACTTGTTGTAAGTGGGTTCCCTTTCCCTGGTCAGAGGCAAGATGGGGGTCTGAGTTGGCCCTGTTTTCTCTAAGGTGCATAGTGACATTGACAATAGTGGACTTTGCCCTAGGGGAGGAAAGTGCCGAAACAAGAGGAGCCTAGTGAGGCCTGGACAGCACACTCTTTAGGAGTTCTAACGAGTCTACCAGAACCCCAAGCAAAAGCATGGCCTAAAATGGCAAATAGAAGATCCAGGGGCTCATACATGCTGTAGTGGAAGTCAAAGAAGGAAGAGTTCTGATGGACTCAAAGAATCCCAGGATCAAGTCTGAAGGGCATCTATGGTGGTAGACATCAGTTAGAGGCTGTGGCAAAGACTACAGCATTATCAGGTGCTAGCACTCATCCTAAGAAAATGGGTATGGAAACTGTCAGACTTTATTTTTTTGGGCTCCAAAATCACTGCAGATGGTGACTGGTGCCATGAAATTAAAAGACGCTTACTCCTTGGAAGGAAAGTTATGACCAACCTAGATAGCAGATTAAAAAGCAGAGACATTACTTTGCCAACAAAGGTCCGTCTGGTCAAGGCTATGGTTTTTCCAGTGGTCATGTATGGATATGAGAGTTGGACTGTGAAGAAAGCTGAGCGCCGAAAAATTGATGCTTTTGAACTGTGGTGTTGGAGAAGACTCTTGAGAGTCCCTTGGACTGCAAGGAGATCCAACCAGTCCATCCTAAAGGAGATCAGTCCTGGGTGTTCATTGGAAGGACTGATGCTGAAGCTGGAACTCCAGTACTTTGGCCACCTCATGTGAAGAGTTGACTCATTGGAAAAGACCCTGATGCTGGGAGGGATTGGGGGCAGGAGGAGAAGGGGACGACAGAGGATGAGATGGCTGGATGGCATCACCGACTCGATGGGTGTGAGTTTGAGTAAACTCCGGGAGTTGGTGATGGACAGGGAGGCCTGGTGTGCTGTGATTCATGGGGTCGCAAAGAGTTGGACACGACTGAGCGACTGAACTAAACTGAACTGTAGTTTCTTGAGGAAACAGATCAGAGACAATTCCAAAGACTAGCAGGATGAGGCTGCATAGTGGAGGCCAACACAGATCTAGAAAATGAGAATACATTTCTTTATTTCCAAGATGCTGTGTAATGTTTTCTTTTTACCCAGATACCATCCCAGTAAAGAGGAGGAGTGGAGAGAATCCACAAAGCAAGGGAGTTCCAAAAAGCCATCTACTTGTGCTTCATTGACTATGCTAAAGCTTTTGACTTATCGATCAAACAAACTGTAGAAATTTCTTAAAGAGATGGGAATACCAGATTACCTTACCTGTATCCTGAGAAAGCTGTATGCAGGTCAAGAAGCAACAGAACTGGACTTGGAATAACAAGTCCAGTATGTTCAACATTGGGAAAGGGGTGTGTCAAAGCTATATATTGTCACCCTGTTTATTTAACTTATACACAGAATACATCATGTTAAATGCTGGGCTTGATGAATCACATGTTGGAATCAATATTGCTGGGTGGGAGAAATATCAGCAACCTCAGATATGCAGATGATACCACTCTAATGGTATCATCATTAGATACCATTAATGTGTATAATGGTATCTAATTAGATATGGGTCAAAGAAGAGAGTGAACAGTCTGACTTAAAACTCAACATTCAAAAAACTAAGACCATGGCATCTGGTCCCACCACTTCATGGAAAATAGACAGGGAGAAAGTGAAAACAATGATGTATTTTCTTTTCTTGGGCTACAAAATCACTGTGAATGGTGACTGCAGCCACGAAATTAAAACGCACTTGCTCCTTAGAAGAAAAGCTATGACAAACCTAGACAGTGTATTGAAAAGGAGAGACATTACTTTGCCAACAAAGGTCCGTACAGTCAAAGCTATAGTTTTTCCACTAGTCGTGTGCAGATGTGAGAGTTGGACCATAAAGAAGGCTGAGTGTCAAAAAAGTGATGCTTTCTGAACAAGACAAAGGTGTCCACTTTCACCACTGTTGTTCAGCATAGTTCTGGAAGTCCTAGCTACAGCAGTCAGAGAAGAAAAAGAAATAAAATAAATCCAGGTCAGAAAAGAAGAAGTAAAGCTCTCACTTTTGGCAGATGTCATGATACTGTACATAGAAAACCCTAGAGATGGTATCAAAAGATTACTAGAGCTAGTCAGTGAATTTAGCAAAGTTGCAGGATACCAAGTCAATACACAGAAATCACTTGCATTTCTATATACTAGCAATGAAAAATCAGAGAAATTAAGGAATAAATCCCATTCACCATTGCAACAAAAAGAATTAAATATCTAGGAATAAACTTACCTAAGGAGACAAAAGAACTGTACACAGAAAATTATAAGACACTAATCAAAGAAATTAAAGATTACATAAATAGATATTCCATGTTCCTGGGTAGGAAGAATCAATATTGTGAAAATGACTATACTACTACATGCAATCTACAGATTCAATGAGATTCCTATCAAATTATCTTCAATAAATGGTGCTGGGGAAACTGGACAGCTGCATGTAAAAGAATGAAATTAGAACACTTCCTAACACCATACACAAAGATAAACTCGAAATGGATTAAAGACCTAAATGTAAAACCAAAAACTATAAAATTCTTAGAGGAAAACATAGGCAGAACACTTGATGACATAAAGCAAGATCCTCTATAACCCACCTCTTAGAGTAACAGAAATAAAAACAAAAAGAAATGGATGGGACCTGACTAAACTTAAAAGCTTTTGCACAGCACAGGAAGCTATAAGCAAGGTGAAAAGACAACCCTCAGAATGTGAGAAAATAATAGAAAATGAAACAACTAATAAAGGATTAATTTCCAAAATATACAAGCAGCTCATACAACTCCATACCAGAAAAACAAACAACCCAATCAAAAAGTGGGAAAAGATCTACCCCGACATTTCTCCAAAGAAGACATACAGATGGCTAACAAACACATGAAAAGATATTCAACATTGCTCATTATTAGAGAAATGCAAATCAAAACTACAATGAAATATCACCTCACACTGGTCAGAATGGCCATCATCAAAAGTCTACAAACAAATTCTGGAGAGGGTGTGGAGAAAAGGAAACACTCTTGCACTGTTGGTAGGAATGTAAATTGATACAGCTGCTATGGAAGACGGTATGGAGATTTTTTAAAAAACTAGGAATAAAACCATCATATGACCCAGCAATCCCACTCTAGGCATATACTCTGAGGAAACCAAAATTGAAAAAGACACATGTATCTCATTGTGCATTGCAGCACTATTTACAATAGGTAGAACATAGAAGCAATCTAGATGTTTATCAACAGATGAATGGATAAAGAAGTTGTGGTATATACACACAATGGAATACTCAGTCAGTCAGTCAGTTCAGTTGCGCAGTCATGTCCAACTCTTTGCGACCCCATGAATCACAGCACACCAGGCCTCCCTGTCCATCACCAACTCCCGGAGTTTACTCAAACTCACACCCATCGAGTCGGTGATGCCATCCAGCCATCTCATCCTCTGTCGTCCCCTTCTCCTCCTGCCCCCAATCCCTCCCAGCATCAGGGTCTTTTCCAATGAATCAGCTCTTCGCATGAGGTGGCCAAAGTATTGGAGTTTCAGCTTCAGCATCAGTCCTTCCAATGAACACCCAGGACTGATCTCCTTTTGGATGGACTGGTTGGATCTCCTTGCAGTCCAAGGGACTCTCAAGAGTCTTCTCCAACACCACAGTTCAAAAGCATCAATTTTTCGGTGCTCAGCTTTCTTCACAGTTCAACTCTCACATCCATACATGACCACTGGAAAAACCATAGCCTTGACCAGATGGACCCTTGTTGGCAAAGTAATGTCTCTGCTTTTTAATATGCTGTCTAGGTTGGTCATAACTTTCCTTCCAAGGAGTAAGCGTCTTTTAAGTTCATAGGGTTTCCCAGATGGCACAGTGGTAAAGAATTCGTCTGCCAAAACTGCAGGAGACAAAGGAGATGTGGGTTTGATCCCCGAGTTGGGAAGAACCCCTGGATAAGGAAATGGCAACCCACTCCAGTATTCCTGCCTGGAGAATCCCATGAACAGAGAAACCTGGCGGGCTGCAATTCATGGGGTGGCAGAGAGTCAGACATGACTGAGCACACACACGCACACACATATGACATGTAGAACAACAAAGACTGTACAGGTCAGTAGAAACACATTTTGTGATATAATTTCCTTATTTTAGTCTGTAATCTTATTAAGAAAAATATTCTTAGATTTAAATTTTCTATCATTTGTCCAGGTCTAAAATTATGTTTTTAAAAGACATTTTAATACAGTTGCTTTAGTCACTTTCTCCTGTGCTAGTTAAAATCCCAGAGAGACCATAATGATGACATCAGTCTGGGAAAGACAGCAGCCACCACTAAAGAGAGAAATTAGTTTATATCTGAATGGCGTCCTCTTTTTTTCAAGCACAAAATTAGTCCTCTCTCTCCTCTTTGCACAAAATGTACTTGCTGGGATAGAAAAATCCCATTCAAGCTTCCTGGACTCAGCCTTCCATCTGGCTTAGTCTTGGCTGAAGGAAAGAATCACAGAGAAGATAAGGAAGATGGTCTGGTCTCCTATTGGTTTAGAAGGTGGGAGAGCAGTCGCTTCTACATCTCCAGGGATTTCCTCCTCCAGATGTAATCTCCATTTAGCCCATTGCTTTGAGAACAGGGGTTCCTTTTCTTCACTAAATGACAAACTTTAGGTCTCTGGAGTACTTTTTAGAGAAGAAGTTCTGTTTTTCATGAAAACACAAAATAATCCTGAGCCAAAGTACTCTTTCTATAGATTTCTACAAGAAGGGGAATTTCTTTAGATTTCTACAAAGTTTTGTTTTCAAAACTCTCATGTTCAAGACAGTAAATATTTTCTAATTTCTGTAACAGCCACACAAAATATTATTGAGCCAAAGTACAATATCTTTAGGTTTTTACAAGCAAAGTAATGAAACTACAAAGTTTCTGTTTTCAAAGCCCTCATGTTCAACTCAATAAATACTTAAAGTCTATAAAGCACGGTACTAATGAGAAGATTGGGATTAGAAGAGTTGGTAAGATCAAACTGAACATTGAAAACAAACAAAAAGTCGTATTTCTGCCTTCCAGTTGCTGATATCTTGTTGAAGAGACAACGACATGTTCTAATAATCTGGTACAAACTGAGTTATGTAAAGTGGTGCAGAGGAAGCTCAAACCCTTTGAGGGTGGTAGGGATATGGGTGCCTGGGAAAGCCTTTTGTATGCTGACCATTCAGTTGAAGCTCCAAGGTCTTCAACAAAGTGAGAGAGTGTTACAGACCCAGGAAGGAACTTGCACCAAGTCCCAGCAATATGAAGGCTCAGATTTCATTCTAGGAAGGCTACCATGAGGGATGTGCAGAGGATGTGATGGGAGGAAGTGGGAGATAAAACTATAAAAAGGTGGGATGACTTATCTTTTTGTAACCTCTTTTGTCCTTACTGGAAGTACATAAATATATATTCTCTTTCCAGAATGTGTCATACTGCCATGACACTATCCAGAATCCAGGAAATGATGCCAAACAGTTCATGTATTTCCCCCTGACAATGCTTCATCCTTCAATGAGTCTATCTCATGGGGTCCCAAGTCAGTCTCTCCTCTTTAGCTACAGGTACCTTTTCTTTTTACTGTGATTTTCTGGATCAGGGGCCAGCAAACTTTTTCTGAAAAAGGACAGATGGTAAATATTTTAAGTTTCACATGTCAAACATTCTTTGTCACAGCTAGTCGGCGCTGCTATTATAGCATGAAAGCACTCATAAGCAATAGGTAAGTGAATGGTGTGGCTGTGTTCCAATAAAACTTTATTTAAAAAGCAGATGGCAGGCTAGATTTGGACCATTGGTTGTAGTTTATGGACCCTTGTTCTAGGTCCCTTAATTTCTTTGTCTTCCCTAAAGAATCTTAGTTTTTCTACATTCTGTCTTCAGTAAAAACTGTTAGGTATTTGAAATAATTAGATTTCCAGTCTTGATAAATCTGGGGCAGGACCAAATTTTGGAGGCAATAATAGAAAGGATGGTTTTTTCTTGTCTGAGCTTCAAGATGAAGGATCTAGAAGACAAATCTTTTAGCACAACTGTAGGGTGTTATTATGTTTGAAGTGTCTCTCTTTTTCTGGTTTTACAAAAGGCATCTTCCTGCTAATTTAGTTCCTTTGAGCTAGGGCCTGAGAATGAAACTAGGTGTGCAATATATTCTAAGAAGGAGGTCAGGCAGAAGAGGAAAGATGGAAAGTGAAGAAAAATATCACTTTACTACATTTTTTAATCCTCAGATCTTGCTTTTGAGTGTCCACTCTTTGTCAAACCACTAATTTTCCTTTGATTTAGCTATTTAACATGGGATCCAAAAAAAATGCACCATTTCAACTTTGTCTCTACACAGTGGGAAAATCCACTGGAGATTGTTGATCGGGAGAACAATGTGTTCAGAATCTTTTAAAGAAAATGTAATTCTGCTAACAATGTACAATGAAGAACCAGTGCATTTTAATAAAAAGTCTGAGTGTTTGGCAAGGGTTGGAGGGAGGGAAGAAAGAATAAGCAGTGAAACTATTCTGTGTGGTATTATAATGTGGGAAACATCTCATACCCATAGAATGTACACCTAGAGTGATCCCAATATAAATTATGGATTTGGGGTGACTATGTACATTCATGTATGTCCATCAATTGTAATAGATGCATCACTCTGATGCAGAATTTGATAATAGGGGAGATTGTACATGGGTCAGGGCAGAGGTTACATGAGAAATCTCTACTCAATTTTACTGGGAACCTGAAACCACTCTAAAAATTAAGTTCTACTTTAAAAAGTCTCTGACAAGGAATAATCCCAGATTTAACTTGTCAGATGACATATATAAGTACCATTTATGGCCCTAGAAGGCACCCTTAGTAAGCCCCAAAGGACAGCATCTCCAAAAGGAAGAGTGGGGTTGGAAGAGATGTAAGGTGTTTGCCTTGAGCTGTAGTCTAGACAGAAAGCTGCGCTGTCAGTCAAGCAGTGTGCAGATTATTCTTTACAAGACGGCTGCAACAAGAGCTCTCATCCCACACTTCTTCTTCCTATGGCATGCTGTCACTCCTACTAGAGAGGTATGGGTTTGTTTTTCTCCCCTTGAACCTGACAACACCAGAATTGATACTATGGAACTTCCAAGGTTAGGGCATGAAAGACTATATGGATTTCACTTGGCCCTCCTGGGACACTTGCTCTGAAGCTTAGCCACCTTGCTATGAGGAAGTAGCAAGACCACACAGAAGCCAGGTATAACTGTCTGGCTAAAGCTTCTATTAAGGTCCCAGCCAGTAGCTAGCATCAACGTCCTGACATGTGAGTAGCTGAGTCACAGGCAACTTTAGCCCCAAACATCACCTGCTACAACAGCATGAGAAGTCCCCCAATCCCAGGCAAACACTGCCTAACTGAGCTCAGTCAACACCCGAAACAATGAGAGAAAATAATAAAGTGATTTTTATTGCCTTGATGTGATTCCTCACTTGGCAATAGATAACCAAATAAGTACAAGGTGTACAAAAAGAAAGGTCCAGCTGGGTTGCTGTTGCTCCTTAAATCAGTAGAAAATAATAGCTAATAATATCATGCCTAGCTCTTAAGTTCATTCTTTAATATTTCAATCAATTGGTCCAAGATTTCTTTAATGACCACCACATTGCCTGCCTTTCCTAAATGTGCTACCAGGGTTGACAAGATCCTGCTTTCTCCAAGGCAAATGGTCTACATGAGCCAGAAGCCTGGGAACATACACATCATGCTCAAATGACCATCCATGTATTTAATTTAAAAAAAAACAAACTGCCATATGACCCAGCAATCCCACTTCTGGGCATACACACTGAGGAAACCAGATCTGAAAGAGACACATGCACCCCAATATTCATTGCAGCACTGTTTATAATAGCCAGGACATGGAAGCAACCTAGATGCCCATCAGCAGATGAATGGATAAGGAAGCTGTGGTACATATACACCATGGAATATTACTCAGCCGTTAAAAAGAATTCATTTGAATCAGTCCTAATGAGATGGATGAAACTGGAGCCCCTTATACAGAGTGAAGTAAGCCAGAAAGATAAAGAAACATTACAGCATACTAACGCATATATATGGAATTTAGAAAGATGGTAACGATAACCCTATATGCAAAACAGAAAAAGAGACACAGAAATACAGAACAGACTATTGAACTCTGTGGGAGAATGTGAGGGTGGGATATTTCAAAAGAACAGCATGTATACTATCTATGGTGAAACAGATCCCCAGCCCAGGTGGGATGCATGAGACAAGTGCTCGGGCCTGGTGCACTGGGAAGACCCAGAGGAATCGGGTGGAGAGGGAGGTGGGAGGGGGGATCGGGATGGGGAATACGTGTAAATCTATGGCTGATTCATATCAATGTATGACAAAACCCACTGAAATGTTGTGAAGTAATTAGCCTCCAACTAATAAAAAATTTAAAAAAAAAATAAAAAATAAAAAAAAACAAACAAAACATTGCTCATTACTTCACAGGTACTAGGCTGATAGAATCAAGCCACAAGATATCACAAGATATCAAACCCTAGAGATACAATGCATTTTTAATTTTGCAAAAATTGCCTTTCTATCTCAAATGTATTAATTCATTTTTTACTTTTGTAACTGATGCTGTCACGTATCTCCTGGGATCCCTGCAAATCTTGATAAGGCCCTGTGGCACTTACTTTAACCTAATTATAGCAGCAATTCCAACAGCCTATCATTCACTTGGATGTGAAGAAATGCATGACTTAACAGGGTCACATTCCTGGGCTAATTCCACTCTTCAGTCAGCCATGAGGCAGCTGCTTGAGTGTGTCTGAGGATGTAGAATGTGGCCACTCCTGATTCCATGCCAACATCCGCCCCCTTCATTCTCTGCAAACAAAATTCTCTCCCACTTAAGGGCAAAGAACAGTATCACCTGTCTGATTTCTGCTGTCCGTTCCTTCCCCTAATTTGCATAAGCATACTCCTCACTTCTTCTCTCCTCTCCATGATCTCAGAATACTGTGTATTTTCTACTTCAAATAAAATCTTCTCATCTTTCTTCTTCAGCCTATCACTTCCCCATCTTCTCAGAGACCTCCATAAATAATTCTCTTTTTTCTGTATCTTCAGTCTCTTCTTCTTTCCTGACTCGTGACCCTCTGCCTACAAAATTTTAAAAAGACTTTCCCATTCTAAAGATTAACTCTTCCTTGCCCTTTTATCTCTTTAGATACCTTCCCTTTTCAATCGACCTTGTAGAAAAATGTTGTCAATATTTGATTTCCCTTGCCCAATTCCTATTCATTCCTTGTTCTAGCACCATCTTGATATTGCCCACATCATTTGAGTTGTTGGGGTCACCAATGATCTTCGGAAATTATTTCAAGGCTTATTGAACTTGCTCTTTGTAAGTACTTAGAGATTCTAAACCATTTCATCCTTTGAAAATAACCTATCTTCCCTGTTTTCCATGACACTCTTTCCTAATTTTGACTGTCTTCCCTGCCTTCATTCCCTCCTTCCTCCCTTCTTCATGTTTTCTTTTCTCCATCCCTCTCTCTCTTGCTTAACAATATATAGGGTCTTGTATTAGTCAACTTGGGCTGCCATAAGAAAATATTTTCAATTGGGTCATTTATAACAGAAATTTATTTTCTAAAATTTCTGGAGGCTGGCAGTCCCAGATCAAGGTGCCAGCTGATTCAGTTCCTAATGAACATGCTCTTTCTGACTTGATTATGGCCATCTTCTCACTATATCTTCACACGAAATTCCTCTGTGCATGTGATAGAGTAAATCAAAGATCTCTCTCTCTTCTTCTCCACCAGTCTATCAGATTATGGTCCCACTCTTATGAACTCATGTAACCTTAATTTTCTCCTAAAGATCTTATCTCCAAAAATCATCACACTGAAAGTTAGAGCTTCAACAAATGAATTTGGAGAGGAGACATAATTCAGTCCATAGCAGGTATAATTTGCAGCATGAAAAGTAGGCAGAGGCACACAGTTCCAGGTTGGCTTGCAGCCTGGGCACCTTTCTCTTTCCCCTCTGTGGCCCTTACCGAGTTGCTGGCATTTACCTTCACACCTGTTGCTTCAGAATCCCAAGACAGATGCTACAACCTGCAAGGTTTTCCTTGAGAGGTGGAAACCAGGCAAACCGATGCACCAGGTTCATTTTTTAGGATAAAGAAAAATAATAGCAGACTTTGGACTCCCTTCATTTCTTCCTACCCAGAACTGCCTCACATCCTTATGGATCACCACATCAAAGGCAATGGGGGATTGGTTTAGTCTAATCAACATCCACTTTCAAGATGACCCATTTCAAGATGACTGCTAGAGTTGACTGTGAAGTTTCTGCATGTAGGCCCCTTCCTCTGTCCATAAAATCTCTTGCCCACTGATTGTCAGTGGGAAGAGGAGTCAGCCTTTGGACAGAAGTCTTTTCCCCAACCTCTGCCCCAGGTTGCTGGCATTAGAGATAAAGCAAACTGTCCTTTCCACCAACCTTGCCTCTTCATTGGCTTTTGAGCAGCAAGCAGATGAACACCACTTTTCTTTACAATATCACATTTAAACTCATTTTGACTGAGTTGAGTGAAATTTGCTTTGCTTCTAAGAACACACAACTTTCAATGAAATTACTACAAATAAAAAATGAATAAGTTATCACCTCTGAGTTCTTATTTTCATTCCATTATTGACCTCGTTCTTGCTTTGAAAGTTTTGCACTTGAAATTATCCTCTTTACCCATAAATTTATCTCACCTTTCTCAAGGTATGAGGAGGAATGCACCTTATTTATATGGTGTTTTACTATCTGCAATGTCCTCTCTGATCTATTTAATTACGCCTAAGCCACATGTTAACCTCATGAGGCAGATAAACCAGAAATAATTTCACAGATGAGAAAACTGTCACTTTTACTAAGATCACATGATTAGAAAGTGATAAAACCAGGAGAAGACTCAATATCTTCTGATATGTAGTCTACTGCTCTTTGAAATTGGCAACCATTCCAAACTCAAAAAATTAAACCTCCCCCTGGCTTTTATAAAACAGCATTAAGATTGCACTGAGGGGTTTCCTGGTGGCTCAGTGGTAAAGAATCCACCTGATAATGCAGGAGCCATGGGTTTAAGTCCTGGGTCAGGAAGATCCCACATTCCTTGGAGCAATTAAGCCCTTGCACCACAACTATTAAGCCTGTGCTCTAGAGCCTGGGAACCACAACTTCTGAAGCCCGTGGACCCTACAGCCTGAGTTCCACAACAAAGAGGAACCCCCAACCCCACCACTGCAACTAGAAAAAAGCCCAGGCAGCAATGAATACCCAACACAGTCAAAGATAAGTTAAAAAAAAATTGCGCTGGGATGTACAGAGTATAAAATTGCTTGTATACTTTTGATCACTTCAAAACTGAAATGGCAAACCTTGGAAGGCTATCTAAGGTTTATACAGTGAAAATGTTACTTCTCAGGACTTGGGAAAGTCTAGTCAATATTGTTAAAATAGAAAAAAAAAAACTGTTCTTCATGGAATATTCATAAGACAAATGAATTTTTAAAACTTGCAAAGCCAGCTGAGCTATAACTTCACAAGTGATATTTCAAAACATGTTAGAGGTCTCCTGCTTGTGGCTATAACAAAATAACTTGTACCAGACTAATCTTCTCACCATAGAAAACTATAAAACCGAACAAAATATAGGAAGTGGTTATTTTTAGATGTTAGACAATAGGTAACATAGATCTGCTGGTCCTCCAGGGGAGTCCTCGGGGCACCTTCAGCTAAGCATCATAGTTATTATCAGCCGTCTGTTTGGAGGCGTTTGGAGGCAGGGAGTCACAATAGGGTGCAAGGGTCTCACTGGGTGGAAAAGGAAGATATCATAGCTCTGGGCTTCAGAGGTGGTTGGAAATTATGGGGCAGGAAAGAAGAGAAGAGAGTCATACGGAAATAAAGCTCCAGAATGCTGTGTGTGGTTCCCTTTACTCTTTGATGCAATACAAAACTGTGTATGCATAGGGCAGAGTCCTTAAGGCAGAGCAAAAAACAGCTATCGGAGAAAGAGAAGTTACTGAGGAAATTTGAGTTGAAAAACTATTAGACCTCACCTAGTCTGGGATACACTTGAGTACTGACAATCAGAGTGGAGACATCTCATTAAATAGCCCTTACATTCAATGGGCACCCAGAGAAGGTCATGCTAATCTCATTTCACAGTAGAAACTATTCTAAGCTGTCCTCAACAAGGGCTTCCCTGGTAGCTCAGACGGTAAAGAGTCTTGTCTACAATCTGGGAGACCTGGGTTCAATCCCCAGGTCAGGAAGATTCCCTGGAGAAGGAAATGGCAACCCACTCCACACTCTTGCCTGGAAAACTCCATGGATGGAGGAGCCTGGTAGGCTACAGTCCATGGGTTTGCAAAGAGTTGGACACGACTGAGCAACTTACTGGTTCACTGGTCCTTAACAAAGCATAAAAATTGTCCTTGAATGAGTAAAGCTTAAGGACATTAATTATCTGTCTGCTGGAACAAAATTCAGTATTTTGCTAAGGAAGAGTGTAAAAGCCAGCTCTTTAGCAACATAGCACCCACAGTATTCAGTATATAACAAAATATTACTAGACATTGTGAAGAAACAGCAAAATATGACGCAGAACCAGAAGAAAATTCAGTTAATAGAAATGTAAATTGTTTATTTTTAGCAAAATGATATAAATCTCATAAATCTTTGAATGTTTGAAAAAGCCTTTTCCAAAATAGATAATGGCATAAAAAGAAAAATTTTAAAGAAATCAGAAAAAAAGAAAAGAGCCACTGTTAACCTCATTAGAAACAATGTATGTCAGACTACATTAGATTGACATCTTTGAACTACTGAAAGGAAAACCTAAACCTAAAATCTTGTAAAAATATCCTTCAAACATGAAAGAAAAAAAAGACATTTTTAGGCAAACAAATACTGAAAGAATCTGTCACCAGCAGGCAAACACTACAAGATATATTAAGAGAAGTTCTTCAGACTAAATGAAAAATGGTTCCAGATGGAAATTTGGTCTACACAAAGAAAGGAGAGTGCCAAAAAAAACTAAATATGTAAATAAATACAAATTATTTTCTCTTGTTGCTTAATTTCAGAGAAAAATGGAAGTATACAGTTATAAGCATTTATATGCAAATACTTGTAATTTTATATGTGAAAGAAAATATATATATATGAAAGAAAAGAGAAGGAAAGAGGCATAGCTAACAAAACAGTAGAAGACATAAAATGGAATCCTTAAAAATTTTTAATCCAAAAGAAAGCAAGAAAGGAGGGAAAAAAGGACAAAGATCTAATGAGATAAAAACATAGCAAACACAAGATGATTCATATTTAAATACAATTGGTTATTTGGTAATTCCACGAATTGACACTAGACTCTAATTAAAAGTAAAGGATTATCAGACTAATTTTTTAAAAATCCATATGTGGTTTATAAGAGAGAAAAGCACAGAAGAAGGTATACCTCTTAAATTTTCATCAGATGAATTTTAAGCAGGGTATATGAATATCAAACAAATTATACTTCAGGACAAAAATGTTTTTAGAGATAGAGACATGCTATAATAAAAAAACATGGTCATCAAGAAGATATTAAAATCATAAATGTGTATACACCTAATCAGAGAAATTCAAAATGCACAAAGAAATAAACTAATGTAACAGAAAGGAGAAATAGGAAATTCTATAACTAAAATTTTAGATATCAGTACTCCTTTCTTAATGGTAGAATAAGTATACAAAATGCTCTGTGTGGATATAGAAGACTTGAATAGCACAATCAATAACACAACAAACACAACACATATTTTTTCCAGAATGATCATGGAGAATGCATCAATAAAGACCATATGCTAAGTCACAAAACAGACTATAAGAAAACTTGTAGAATTGAAATCATACAGGGTACATTTTTAACAACAAAGAAATTAAATCACAAAATGATCAAAATATAGACATCAGAAGATCCCCAAATATTTGGAAATTAAGAAAGCCATGTCTTAACCCATGGTTCAAGGAAAACTTTAGAACATATTATCAAATGAATGATAATAAAATTATCACTATCCAAATTCGGGGGATACAGTGTTTGACAGAAATTATATAGCTCTATATGGTTTCCCTGGTGGCTCAGTGGTAAAGAATCCGTGTGCAATGTTGGAGCCGCAGGAGACACTACTCGATCCCTGAGTCAGGAAGATCCCCCAGAGGAGGGCATGGCAACTCAGTCCAGTATTCTTGCCTGGAGAAACCCATGGACAGAAGAGCCTGGTGGGCTACAGTCTATAGGGTTGCAAAGACTCGGACACAACTGAAGCAACTTAGCATGAGTGCCTATATAAAAAAGAGGAAAGGATTAAAATCAGTTGTTACTGCTTTCACCTTAGTAATCTAGGGAATGAAGTCTAAACCCAAAATAAGCAGAAGGAAGGAAACAGTACTGCTAAGAGTGGATATTAATGAAATAGAAAACAGATGAATAATAAAGAAAATCATGAAATCAAAATTTGGTTCATTGAAGTGCTAACAAAATCAATAACACCTACCTTAACTAAGACACAAACAGAGAAAGCATAAATTACCAATACCAAGGAAAAAAAGAAAACATCAGCGATGATCCATAGACATTAAAGGAATAATAACATTTATGAATCACTTTTATCACTGAATTCAATAATTTAAAAGGAAAATTCCTTGAAAGATACAAATTACTAAAACTGATATAAGAAGAAAGAAAATCCAAGTAGCCCCACAATAATTAAAGACATGCATTTTTATTCAGAAACCTTACCAAAGAAATCTCTAGATAAGGTCATTCATGAATTCTACCAAATAATTAAGGAAACATAATATCAATTTTCCCAAATGGATTAGGTTCAAAATATGGTTTTTGCCTTTGTTCTTTGATTTTAAGAGTTACTCTCTGATTTTAGGGATTGACCTCATCACTAAATGAGATGACAATCATGAAAATCTTAAAAATTGGGTTGAGGAAATAGGTAAAACTAAATTAGAAATCTAATTCAAAACACCAGTGTTTGTCATTCTTTCCTAAGTAGGCAGAAAGCTGAGGGTACTGAGAATTCTGATAGGTTTTACCATGCTCTGCCAGTTACCCTCTACTGAGCTGAAACTGTACGATCCTAGTGAACGATCCTATTAGTCCGCCTCATTTTTCTATTTTCTCTTTCATAAGAATAATTTTAATTTGTTGTATCTACTTTCTCTTCTCCCATTTCCAGGCAAGAAGTCCCCAACTCAGTCTTTATGTATGCAGACATAGCCAGAGAAGCCAGGAAAGCACTATGGCCAAAGGCACAGAAATGAGAAAGCTAGCACATAAAGAGCTGTAAGAGGTTCCTCCATATTGAACCAAAAAGCAGTGGGGCTGGGAGGGTAGGTCAGAGATCACAAAGTGAATGTGGCATGCTCCTTAGGATTTTATCTTCCCAAACAGGAAGCTATTGAAGGATTGCAAACATGATCAAATGTGGACTGTGCAAATATATTCCAGTAATGCACTGGAGAGAGGGTAGATCTGTTCATCAAATATTGCGATAGTTTAGTGCAAGACAACGAGGACCTGGTTCAAATTAGAAACAGTGGAATACAGGAAAAGGAATACTTACGGATACAGGGGCAGAATCCAAGGGACACAGTGATTGACTCAACATCTGGAGTGAGAAAGAGGAAGGAGTCTAGATGATTCTAAGGCTTCCTGCTCAGATGGCTGTGTGAACAGTATGTCCTTCACTGAGATGAGGTCCCAAGAGTGGACTAGAAAGTTACTACGCTTGCTCTTGTGAATTAATGAGGTTTAAGGTGAAATGTGAGTTTGCGCAAACTCTGGGAGGTACTGAAGGACAGGCAAGATTGGCGTGCTGCGGTCCATGGGTTGGCAAAGAGTGGGACACACCTGAGCGACTGAACAAGGGTGAAAGGTGAGATCTGATCGGCATTTGTATATATCCTGCGCTCGGGAGAGAAGACTGGAGGCTGATATTTGGGTTTCCTCAGCACACGAACTAAATGTGCAGTCAAGACACGCATAAAGTGAGAAAAAAGATTTATGTGGCTGTTGAAGCCATATGAAGAGATGAGATCTCCAAGATACAGAAAAGGACATTACATAAGAAATGTCAGGGAGATTTTCATGTTATAAGTATATCATTTCTATGTAAGCAAGCTACTTTCCTTGTTCCAGATTCAAGTTCCTAACTCTGACAAGAATGAACGATTTCAAGGATGACATCTTTTAGCCCCAAAGGAAGCTATTTGAACAATAGAAAAGCTGACAGTCAGTGATTATCTCTTGATTATAAAATATTAGGGAAAAAACTTTCAATGTATATGAACTAATGATGGTGGTTCTCTTCCAACCTATGAATTTTACAATAGACTCCATCTCCTCTACAAATGCTGCATCCACACCGCATCCTTCCAGCCTCCCATTGTCACAATGTTTGTTGACAATAATATCCCACAGAGTTCTGTAAAGCTATAACGCAGTCTTATAGCCACTCTTCAACAAGACCCTGTCAATAACCTGATAGTAAAGTCAGAGTGAGATTTACTGTAAGGCTATTAACCCTTCACCTTGTGTTCTGTTTTATAGTATTTTGTACAGTTTTATAGCATTTGCAAAGGTAATGTATTTTTATATTCTTTTCTCAAAGAAGTCCCCCAATTACATGAGCTGCAGCACAACCGTACCATCCGTGTATAAGGACTGTAATTCCAATGTTATAGAAAATAGGTTAGTAAAAATTAATCTAATTTTTAAAAATTAATTAAATTAATACATTTGCGAACTGGCTTTCACCCTTGTCTTCTGACGTTAGGATCCTTCTCACTACAGCAGGAGTCCTCTACCCAGTTCGCACACTTGAATTGCCCAGTGGACATCCAGGGTTGAGGATCACTGCCTTACCATTAACTTCTGTTAACACTTCTTAAACACAGATGAACAATTTGAAAAAATACATTCTTGAGGAAATTTCCCCAAAGGAAGAACAGTGGAACAAAGATACAAAGTCTTTGCATTTATTTCTTAAGTAATTGGTTCACTGATAATTCAGCTGTTCCAAGTATTATGAACATTTAATCATACAACAGTAAGTTGTTCTTTCTTATCTGGAGAAATTCTAATATGGAAACAGCAAACCTCTGTGTTCTAATCTACATAATTATTTTTATTCAGGTTTTATTCAGTTTCTCTTTAAGCCTTCCATCAAGGATCACCACCCATCTTCACCTCATTGATGTGTTGTCTCTTGCCTTACATTCTAGGTATGAAGGAGAAAAGCATTTCCCTCAACAGCTGAGCTTTGGTTAGCTTCCATAGCCTAAGTCAAGCCTTAACATTGCTTATGAAAGCTACTTCGTCAACCTATCTTTTCAACAATTCACTTGCATTTCTAATAAGGATTAGAGGAACAGGAACAATTACATGTGCAAGAAATTATTTGAATAGTTCCAAATAGTTCCCCTGGATTCTTTGGACAATTGGTCTGCTTTGGTTTGGCTGTTTTTATTCATTTATGATGTCACTTCTTACCTTCCATAAATAATTATTTTCCTCCTGTTAGGCAATTCAAAGGAACCTGTGATGTAATTAATACAGTGGTGGTCCCCAAACTTTTTGGCAGCAGGGACTGATTTTGTGGAAGACAAATTTTCAACGGACAGGGAAGGGGGAAGGATGGTTTCAGGATAATTCAAGCACATTACATTTATTGTGTACTTTATTTCTATTATTATTACATCAGCTTCACCTCAGATCATCAGGCATTAGATCCTGGAGGTTGAGGACCTCTGGAATGGAGTAACTGAAAGACTTAGATTCTGATCCATCTGAAAAGCTGTGTAAAATTGACAAAGGTGATTAAACTCTGAAAGTCAGTTTAAAAAAAACTGTAAAGTTAGAATATAAGTATGACTTTGTCTTCCCTCATAGCTCAGTTGATAAAGAATCCACCTGCAATGCAGGAGACCCCAGTTCGATTCCTGGGTCAGGAAGATACGCTGGAGAAGGGATAGGCTACCCACTCCAGTATTTTGGGGCTTCCCTTGTGGCTCAGCTGGTAAATAATCTGCCTGCAATGTGAGACCTGGGTTCAATCCCTGGGTTGGGAAGATCCCCTGGAGAAGGGAAAGGCTACCCACCCAGTATTCTCACCTAGAGAATTCCATGGGCTGTATAGTCCATGGGGTCACAAAGAGTTGGAAACGACTGAGCAACTTTCACTTTCACTTTGACTAACCCACAGAGCTGGTTAGTGACCAAATGTGATATTTCTATCATCTCTTATTTGACAGGAAGATATTTGTTCTTGGGAAGGGGGATCTTTGATTGCAGAATGTTTGACTAAATGCATACAAACTTTGTTGTTGTTGTTCAGTCGTTCAGTCGTATCCGACTCTTCGCATGGACTGCAGCAAGCCAGGCTTATCGGTCTTTCACCATCTCTCAAGGCTTGCTCAAACTCATGTCCATTGAGTCAGTGATGCCACCTAACCATCTCATCCCCTGTCGTCCCCTTCTCCTCTTGCCGTCAGTCTTTCCCTTCATCAGGGTCTTTTCCAATGAGTCGGCTCTTTGCATCAGGTGGCCTAAGTATTGGAGTTTCAGTTTCAGCACCAGTCCTCCCAATGAATATTCAGAGTTGATTTCCTTTAGTTTGTATTTTAGCATAGAAACTTAGAAAGCTGTATTATAAAGTATGTTTCAAATAAGCAATTTATCCAAATGAGATTTTCACCTGAATGTGGCAAACCACAGGAGGCTAGATGTCTTTCTTCACTAATTGGAAATTATTATGGATATTCAATAATCCCTTTCATTTAGAAAGTGTCTCTTAGGAAGATATACATTACCATAATTTGAGAATATGAAGATTCTGAAGGGTTTAAAATCTGATTAACTTTGAGTAATTCCTGGGCCATTATTGATTATTACACATGAGTATCTGTTTAATTCCTTGTACAACAATATTTCTCAAAGCAACCTAAGCCAGTATCTCCAAATATGTGACGATAAAAATCAAAGCAAGGCTAAAGATACATTTAAATGCTGCAGCCCAGGGAATTCCTTGATGGTCCAGTGGTTAGGACTCTGTGCTCCCTCTGCAGAGGGTTTGATCCCTGGTTAGGGAACTAAGATCGCTGTTCCCCCAAGCCACGTGGTGCAGTCAAAAAAGGAAAAATAAATAAATAAATGCTACAGCTCAAATTGATATTCACTAAGAGTCACTGAATGGGACAGGAAACACAGACATTGTTGAGTAGACTAAGCCTCTCATCTGATAGATGTTGAAACAGAGATTAAGTGGTTCTGTCTAGCAGCTGTTTTGCTGTAGAAGTGGAATTAGAACCCTTAAATTAAAATGTAGAATTCTTTTAACTACTCCACACTGACCGTAAAAATATATCCCCACATTTTCACACTAAAATAGAAATTATAAAAATTGCAGGAGTTAGGGAGAGAACATGCTTAAAAAGTCAGAACGTAAAATATTCCAATTTTTATCGAAACCTTAACAAAGATTTCCATTTTATAGTTTGATATCATAGGAGAGATATTCCATTGATATACTACCCAAGTCCCTGGCTCAAGCACAGACTTAGACTATTAAAGCCTAGTTAAAACATGTTTAATTTAGTTGCTTACTCATATCTGCAATACTAGTCTTAACTTGGGATTTAATTATAGAAAGCAATAAACTAAATTAGTCTCATTGGAGTTTATTTCATTATTCTTATGTAGAAAATTTCAAAAAATTAGCTTAAGGGAAAAAAAAAAAGAGCTGAACAGTCTCATACAAACTCTTTCCCAGTAGATCAATCCACTTTTAAATGCACTAAACAGCCTGATGAGGTGAACATTTCCCCTTCTTCAGGCCCAGCATTTCAGTGCACATTTTCAAAGTAATGATTACTAAGATGTTAGCATCGTTAAACGTTGTCAATCCTGAAAAATTGCATGTAGGGTATTCTGGATATTTTTAATCTGGACAAAATGTAAAGCAGGGGAAATCATCTAGAAAATTTAGCAAACATAGTCTTGGCTTTGTCATTGGAGTGGAGGGAGGCATTATACACTGTCGCCTATGCTACAGCTGTTCCCGAATTCTTACGAGGCAGTTGCAAAGAAGAATGCTTTCCTCATCAATGTGTGACTCCAAGGTTATGGCCTTTTCTTTGAAAAGTAGACTTCATCCCAGTTGTTCACTCTTAAGAGCAGAGTGCAGTAGGTGGATGAATATTTCAGTATCACAATATATAGACAGTGTTTTTTTCTGATAAAGAAAAGAGTTCCCAAACATCATGATGGTAAGAGGGCCTGATGATGCTTGAGTCCCAGGTCTATCATTGATGCAGGAGAAGCCCTCTCCCCTCTCTGGGACTCAGTTTCTTCCTGTGTAATATATTGATGCCTATGGTCCATTCTGTGCCCACTTTGAGTCCTCCGAAATATCCAACTTCATTATTCAAAGCAGGCTGCTAAGTTCTTCACCAGAGGCTAAGATTACACCAGAAGTCAATGTTTTGTTAAATTTAGTCCTCAACCCTTTCTCTGTGAATGAATGAATGAAATATGAATAATAACACTTACATAGGAAACAAGAGACTTAGAAGGCTATATATGTGTGGTCATTCATTGTAGAATGGCTAATAAGCTCAATTGCTATGAAATGAGTCAAATTCAATGGAGTGAACAAAAAGCATGTCTTCTAAAAAAAAAAAAGCCCACTTTCAGTAAATGATTTTTGTGAGGTATATAGTTTTCTGCTCTCTTTCTGTTTCATATACACAGAAAGAGCAAGGTATACTTTCAAATAAAATCCACTCAGAAAACAGAAGTGTGACAGGAGGAATTTAGCTCTGCAGTAGGGTGCATCCAGTGCAACATCCCATCCATGTTTGAGAAACAGCCCAGCCACTGCAATAATTACCATGTGGTCTAGAAAGAACAGAGGACCAGGAGATGGGAAAACCTGGACTTGCACTCCCCAAAGGAAGGGGTCTTTCTTGGTTGACTTTGCATTTCTAGAGCTTAGCTTGGGGCATGGGAAGCAGGAAGCTCTCAAAATGAGGAGTTGGACTTCAAACTCTGCTGCCTCCTTGGTAAGTCCTGGTCCAGGACACTTGGGGAAGCAGAGCTGAGGCAAAACTGTGTGCCACGGCTTTCCGGGGGGGTATCAACCCAAGGCGTGAGGAATGAGGTAGAAACAAGAAGCTAGTTGAAGGTGGTAACGTTTGTTACCAAGACCAACAGTTCCAAGCACAAGACGTCATCCAAATGCACCCCTCAGAGGAGAGGAACTCACTTCTCCAGTGTCTTATCCCTTATACCTGTGTCTTATCCCTCAATTTACCTCCTGCGACACTGACCCCTCCCACACACCCGAGTGGTGTTACCCGGCCGTCGCTGCCTCTGGAGCAGCCATATTGCATTGCCTACCGCGCAACACCTCATCTGAGCCCAGGGGCAGAGGGAGGAGGTGGAACCCACGGCTAAGCCAGGCTGGCCTTTGACACAGGGCAGCTCTTCTTTCAGAGGCATCGTGGAGGTAATGCCAAAGGCCACATCCTCTAAGCACCCACCTAGCCAGGAATGGAGGGTCAGAGGACCCCTCCACCAAGCAGGAGGTCAAGTCCCAGGAAGCAGGCCAGGCTATCTGGTTTTGCCGGATGGTGGGGAGGAGGGGGAATAGCGGAATGGTGATAAACAGGGTCAGGGATAGTGTGGCATTTTAGAAAGTTATCTGACTCGGGTCTGAGTTTCTTCAGCTCTAAAAGTCTGATCCCATACATGCCCTCCCATGCCATGGAGTATCAGGAGGATAACAATGAGAGGCATGTGACTTTAATCTTCTCATCCCTCTTCTCCACCTCCTTGCCTGCATCATGTAAACCTCCAAAGCAGGAAGAATGCATACACCCACCAGCTCCCTATCTAGCACCCACCAGGAGACCCTAAAAAAAAAATCTCACCCAGCCAGTCAAACTGGTATGCCAGCCCCAAATAGGCCCGCCTCACTGAGGCTCAACTTTGGTGCTTTTCCTCATTGAGCTTATTCTCTTTTCTTCCTCTTCCCCTCCACTTTCTACTCTCCATTAACACCCTTGGCCAGGGACAGACACAAGTTTTGGAAGCCCTGGAGGTTATAAAGTATTGGGAATCCCTTTTAAGAAAAATATTACGAATATAAAATTTGGTCTAAAGAAGAATTTATTTATTCTAAATAAGCAAAGACAATACACCAAATACTAGAGACTTGTAAATCTGAGTCCCTTTCTTCTGTGATCTCTTTAAACAACTTATGAGAAATGCTTTCTAACTGCAAGTTGGTTTACCTTCCTAACACAGAATACCCAAGAGTGGCATATTTCAAAGTACCTCTGAACTTCTGGGAAGATTTCCCATAATAAGAAAAGACAACCCACTCCAGTACTCTTGCCTAGAAAATTCCATGGACAGAGGAACCTGGTGGACTACAGTCCATAGGGTCGCAAAGAGTCTGACATGATTGAGCAACTGAGTGCGTGCATGCATGCACGCAGTCACACACACACACACACACACACACACACACACACACAAACACACACACACACTGAACTTCTGGGAAACTTGTGAAAATGCAGATCTTGATTCAGTAAGTTTGGGTGGGTTTTGAGGGTCTACATATTTGACAATGCCCAGGGCATGCCCAGGTGACACTAGTGTTACCCAGCCATGAGCCATATTTCAGGGAGCAAGGCTTTAACTCTCAGCATTTGCCAGGGCAGGTGCAACTAAGGGCTCAGAAAGCTTAAACCTCATAAATTCCATCCTTTCAGGTGTCAATCACTTCACCCTTCCAGTGCCTAACAAAAGGGCAATTCAAAATGGCAGTATATGGGACTTCTCTGGTGGTTCAGTGGTTAGGAATCTGCCTTCCAATCAGGGCACATGGGTTAGATCCTTGGTCAGGGAACTAGAATCCCACAGGCCACAGGGCAACTAAGCCCGTGCATAACTAGAGAAGCCTTCACCCTGCAACAAAGACTCAGCACAGCAAAAATCAAACAACAAACTAACAGAAATGTTGGTATAGATGTTGAGAAAGTGAATAACTGTCGAAACTGGGCAAAAGAATTTTCTAATTCTTACGTTCAATCTAACTGAAGAAGAACTGAATCTTTTGCCAAACAATAGGTTATTTAAAGTGATTCTTGATATATTCTCTCTGATTTTTGCCATAAACCTCAGAAGGCATTTGAACAATCAAATGACACTGCTAGAAACAAAGTCCTTCACTCTTGTCTGCTTAATTCTGTGAAAAGGTTTCTCAGGGATGGTATTAATAAAAGTCAAAAACAGGAAAAGTATTGATGCAGAACTCTGTCTCATTTTCACAAAAAATAATATTGAACTTGGATACTTAAATTACCTTGGAAAAAACCCTCCATCTATCCCTTCAACTGGCACATTTCTAGTAACTTTTATATATTTAACAACAACTTATCAAATTGTATGATGCATTCTATTGTCTTGACTAATTGTATGCAAATATTAATTCAATACAGAAGAAAAATATTTAATACATAGATGGTTATGGTTACAGGACTTTTCAAAAATTTAATTTCAATGTCTATAATTTGTTGCAAACATTGCTCAAAGATGATTTCCAAACGTAAAGATATAATAAAATCCTGTGGAAGAAATAAAATCAAATGGAAATAAGATTCCAGGGGAAAAAGAGTGACATAAAATTTCCAACTCATCATGAATATTTTAAGTGAAATCATTGAATGCCAAATTATAACTGTATATTGATTCCATAAGTAAATTCTTAAAAACCTCACAATAGTTGTATTTTAAAATTTCAACATGATTTTAAATTTAAATAACAAATACATAGTATAAATAAATTTATATATAAATTTAAATAACAAATATATAGAGAACCTTTGTCTTCATCTCCATTTCTGGCGCAGAGTTCCTAACCCCCTTGGAATTTCTTAGAGAGTGATGGGGGTATATTTTATTTTGTTAATGAGGTGGTTTGGGAAGCCTCCCTAAGAATGGGCTCTAATAGTCAGAAGAACCATGTGATTTGAGGGTTGGAAATTTAGTCCCACAACTTGATCTCCAGAGAGGGGAGAAGAACTGGAAATTGAGTTCAATTACCAATAGTTAATGGTTTCATCACTCATGTCCATATAATGAAGCTTTCATAAAACTGAAAAGGATGAGGTGCAGAAAGCTTCCAGGTTGGCAAGCACATGGAGATTTGAGAGTGGTGTGCTTTCAAAGGGCATGGAAACTTCAAGCCCTTACCCACATATCTTGACCTCTGTCTCTTCCATCTTTCCTAGTAAACCTAGTAAAATGTTTCCCTGAGTTCTGTGAGCCCCTCTAGTCGTTGGAAACCACGACAAATTGCCAACATTCAGTTGGATCATACAGAAAGCAAGGGAATTCCAGAAAAACATACTTCGGCTTCATTGACTAGTTACAGTCTTTGAGTGTGTAAACCACAAAAAAACTGTGGAAGATTCTTCAAGAGGTGGGAATACCAGACCACCTTACCTGCCTCCTGCAAAAGCTGTATGCAAGTCAAGGAACAACAGAACCAGACATGAAAGAACAGACTGGTTCAAAATTGGAGAAGGAGAATGACAAATTTGTATATTGTCACCCTGTTTATTTAACTTATATGCAGAATACATCATGTGAAATAGCAGGCTAGATGAATCACAAGCTGGAATCATGATTGCTGGGAGAAATATCAACAACTTCAGGTATGCAGATTATACCACCCTAATGGCAGAAACTAAAGAGGAACTAAAGAGCCTCTTGATGAAGGTGAATGAGGTGAGTGGAAAAGCTGCCTTAAAACTCACCATTCCAAAAACTAAGATCACAGCATCCAGTCCCATCACTTCATGGCAAATAGATGGGGAAAAAATAGAAACAGTGACAGATTTTGATTTCTCCATAGTCACTGCAGATGGTAACTGAAACCATGAAATTAAGATGTTTGTCCCTTGGAAAGAAAGCTATGACAAACCTAGACAGCATATTAAAAAGTAGAGACATCACTTTGTGACAAAGGTCCATATAGTCAAACTATGCTTTTTCCAGTAGTTTTGTGAGAGTTGGACCTTAAAGAAGGCTGAGGACTGAAGAACTGATGCTTTTGAACTGTGGTGTTGGAGAAGACTCTTGAGATCCCCTTGGACTGTAAGGAGATCAAACCAGTCAATCCTAAAGGAAATCAGTCCTGAATATTCATTGGAAGGACTGATGCTGAAGCTGAAGTTCCAATACTTTGGCCAAGTGATGTGAAGACATGATTCATTGTAAAACACCTAGATGCTGGACAAGATTGAAGGCAGGAGGAAAAGGGGATGACAGAGGATGAGATGGTTAGATGGCATCACTGACTCAATGGACATGCATCTGAGCAAACTCCCCTGAGTGAAGGACAGGGGAACCTGGCATGCTGCAGTCCACGAGATCACTAAGAATTGGTCATGACTTGGTGATTGAATGACAACAATTCTATAAAAAGTTTAAAGGCATTGTTATGCATACACCTTGAGGTGAAACCAGGACCCTGCCCCAGTTCAGCTCAGTCGCTCAGTCATGTCTGACTCTTTGCAACCCCATGGACTGCAACACACCAGCTTCACCAACTCCCAGAGCTTGCCAAACTCATGTCCATCAAGTCAGTGATGCCATCCAACCATCTCATCCTCTGTCATCCCCTTCTCCTCCCGCCTTCAATCTTTCCCAGCATCAGGGTCTTTTCCAATGAGTCAGTTCTTCGCATCAGGTGGCCAAAGTATTGGAGTTTCAGCTTCAGTATGAATCCTTCCAATGAATATTCAGGACTGATTTTCTCCTCCATGGAATCTTCTCGACCCAGGGATTGAACCCACATCTCCTGAGTCTATTGTATTGGCAGGTGAATTCTTTACCAATAGAACCACCTGCCACACGGCTATACTATTGTTTCTTGGCTGCGTGTCACTTGCCATGGCATCCCTTCCCTTCCTGTATTAATGACTATTCAAATCTGTTCTTTGGAACTCAGGGATGGTCTTGGAGGCTGGAGTCTGTTTCCTATAAGAAACAGAAAGGCTGCACCCAGGAGCCTCACACGGTCCTCCCCAGTTTCAGTGGGAGGCATATCCCCCTAAACACACATGTTGAAATTGGATGCAGAACCCAAAAGAATGCTGAAACATATATATTTTTTTTAATTACTTAAAATTATGTTGAAAGGTTGTCACTGTGCCACTGTGATGGTGGTACACAGCTTTCCAAAACTTCCTAGAACTTCTATGAACACACAAATCTTGGGGATCACAGTTTTGCCCAAGCTGCCTCCAGGAGCCCATGGCTTACTCCACTGTCCACTCCAGTCTGGCTCTGCCTCATCCTTCAACAGGCCACTCCTGATCAAGTTATGGATGCTCAGCACTTCTGCGACATCACCTTAACTAACTGTAATTGCAAGGAACTCATTTTCAAATAAATTCATCTTCTGAGGTAACAGGGGTTAGGACTTCAATATATGTTTGGGGGGATAAACAATCCAACCCATAGGAGTGACAAAGTCTCAGAGTTTTCTTTGATAAACTTTCAAAACTCACTCTCTTCCCTTTAACTCTCCAGGATCTCTGACTTCAATGGGCCCTCATCCTGTCTCCATCTCAGACTCCTCCTCTCTTACTTGTCCTCTCAAGGTTGAAGGGCCAGGGCCTCTGTTCTAAGCACCTATCTCACTCTGAATCTCCCCTTCTTGATGTCATCCATGCCTTCATTTTTTCCATCCCCAGACTGTCTATTTTCTTTTACCCTGACCTCTCCTCTGGGCCCCAGACCTAAATGTCCAACTGTCTACTTAAAATAGCCTCTTAGTTATCTCACAAACATCTCTCACCTACGGCTTCCCAAATTAAATTTCCCATCCCCCTCTCCATCTGCTCCTCTTCCAGTTCTATCTCAGTAAATGACACCCAAATACCCCAGTTGCTCATGCCAGTAATCTGATCATCATCATGGATATCTTCCTCCTTAAAATATATCTAGAATCCACAGAGCATTCTCGGTTTCCCTTGCCAATACCCTAAGCCTTGCCAGCATCGTCACTCTACTGAAATCATTACACTTTGGGTAAAAGCCAAAGTCTATTCAAAGCCTTCAAGGTCCCCAAATATCATAATTAATTATTTAGGCAAATGCACCTGTGTGAGACTTCACTGTTTATTTGATTAAAGCATAGGCATTATAAGGTTTCCCAGGTGGCCCTATTGGTAAAGAATTCACCTACCAATGTAAGAGACTCAGGAGATGTGGGTTCAATCCCTGGATTGGGAAGATTCCATGCAGGAGGAAATGGCAACCTACTCCAGTATTCTTGCCTGGAAAATTCCATGGACAAAGGAGCCTGGCAGCCTGTAATCCATGGAGTCACAGATAGTCAGATACAACTGAACCACTATGCATAGTGCTCGCAGCATTAACATTATGAAGTTAGAAGTCTACTTGGTAGATTTTGGTCTGGTAGAAATGACAATTACTATGCTTTGTATGGTTCCATAAGACACTAACCAATTTTGTATTTATTAGAAAATTTATTCTGCATTTCTTTAGCTTTTTGATTATATCAATTATATCAGTCTCTTGTTTCATGAATTCTTCTTTGAATCAGTCTTGTGATCCTGCCAGTTCCCTTGTTAACTAACAGGAACACAATTTTTGACATGTGCTCTTTCTATATTTGAACAAGGACAATGTTTTTAACTTTTCAAAAATTAGAGTTTGTTTTGGAAATGGTTGAATATGTCCAAGTGGACTCCTGTGCCAGAACCAATTAAACTGTTTTGTCCAAGAAGTATTCCTTATAGACTTATCTCTTCTAGGCCTCTAGGGTAATTTTCTAGCAGCACTAGAACTTTATTTTTGCTGTTTCTTCTCTTTTTTCTTTAATCTGATGCTGAGTCCCTCCTTTTGCTTTCAAATCTTGGCCGAATTTGTTTTTGCTTCTGGTTTTGTGGAAATCTTCACGCTCTCTTTGTGTCTGTGTTCTTATGTGCTTGCACAAAGCTGATAAGTTGTTATTGTCATCACTGTTTTCAGAGTGATGGTAGTTGTGATTGTTCAGTCTCTCAGTTGTGTCTGACTCTGCGACTCCATGGACTGCGGCACACCAGGCTTCCCTGTCCTTTACTGTCTTCCAGAGTTTGCTCAAATTCACGACCATCGAGTCTGTGATGCTGTTTAACCATCCCATCCTCTGCCGCCCCCTTCTCCTGATGCCTTCAATTTTTCCTAGCATCAGGGTCTTTTCCAATGAGTCAGCTCTTCTCATCAGGTGACCAAAGTATTGGAGCTTTAGCTCCTGCATCAGTCCTTCCAGTGAATGTTCAGAGTTGATTTCCTTTAGCACTGACTGGTTTGAAATCCAGTTGAATTGTTTGGAAGGATGGTAGCTGCCATTTAGTTTGTGCTTTCTCTTTCCTTGCCTGTATGTGATCTCAAGTCAGTTAAAAAAGAATAAGCTTTTTGAGAGCTAGACCGGTGAGGCTTTGTGTTTCTGTTCTCTCTCTGACCTGTGAGACCTGAGACTGAAACTGCAAGCTCTTAGGATATCTGTGTGTCTAAAACCAACCAGGAAAGACCTTTACCACTCAAATATTCTCCTATCTCCAGAGATTATTATTAAATTAGATTATAGCACATCTTAAACTTAAATACTTCCATTCTGATAGTTTTTGTTTGTTTTTGTTTCTATTTTTATTTTTTGTTCTGATTGTTTTGTAGAAGTAAATATGTGCTTATATAATCAATTATTTGCCAAAATCTCCAGAAAATAAAGAAACAGAATTCCTAATATTTTATTATGATAATCCTTTAAGTAAAAAAAAAAAAACAAAATGAACTTCTGGCTCAGAAGCTTTTTTATGTTTTTGTCCATGCCATGCAGCTTGTGGGATCTTAGTTCCCTGACCAGGGATCCAACCCAGGGCCCCGGCAGTGAAACTGCCAACCACTGGACCACCAGACAATTTCCAGAAGGTTCTTTTAAATAGCCACTTGGGTTCCCATATTTAAGGTGAATCTTTGGACAAGTCAGACTCGTGTTAATAATTTTGATTTACAAAACTATAAATAATAACATAATGTTTTTTCCCTGAGGTTATCAGTGAAGCATGTAATACAAGCACATTTTTTAAAAATTTGACTTTGTTTTCTCACGAACAGACTAGTTCATCTGATTTCTTAAGTGACTTATGTTGGTTTATTGATCAGATAACTAACATCCTACATAACGTTTGTATGCTAAGTCACTTCAGTCATGTCTGGCTCTTCTTGACTCTATGGACCATAGCCTGCCAGGCTCCTCAGTCATGGGACTCTCCAGACAAGAATACTAGAGTAGGTTGCCATGTCCTCCTCCAGGGGATCTTCCTGACCCAGGGATCAAGCTCATGTCTTCTGTGGCTCCTGAATTGCAGGCAGATTCTTCACCACTGAGCCATCAGGGAAGCCCACATTATATTAAGAAGAAATGTAAAAATACAAACTTAGGTGTTCAACTATCAATAGATTGAAATAGGAGTCTAACCTTTCTAGAACAGTAATTACGTTTTGTTGTATATCAACTTGAACAGAATTTCTAAGGTTCTTAGATAACATTACACCTTAGACTATAATTAAACTGAGTTTTTTAATGGAGAGTCTTGGTATGTCAAGATAATGTCTGTGTACGATAGAACATTGAAGCATATGTAGCTAAGCATTATACACACAAACACACACACACACACCAAATGTACCCATCTCATTACATATGTATGTATAGCAGAAGTATAGCATTCTGAGCATCCTATGGCTTAGAAAAATAAGGAGCACAAGTGTCTTGTGTCAGGATTCTCTTTAGTACAGAGGCAGAAAACTTCATAAAACAGAGCTGATCCAAGATCCCCAGAATAAGAGCTGTGGATATAGGACTGAATGAACTGATGAGTGAATAGTGTTAGTATTGATTTTAATGTTCCATTTTCTCATGGATTTATAATAGAGTCTGTTCTCTTTCTTCTTAAGCTGTCCAAGGTCTGGGAAAAAATTATTCCCTCCCCTGAGCCCTTCTATCTCCAAAACACTTTCCCTTGCTTTCCTCCCTGCCAGTTCACAATGCCTAAGTCCAAGAGATACTGACCAAGACACAGACTGGCTTGAAAAGAACCCAAGTCTGGGGTACTCAGCTGGTGAGGTTCTGTCCAGACCCTTGCTCTCCAGGCTGGCTTATATCCTAAGACCACTGCCCTCACTGTCTGCTGGTTTTTATCTAAATGACCTTCTCTTTCTCAAAAGAGAAAAATGTATTGTGGAATTTTTTTTTCATTTTTCTATAACTTTGAAACAGAATCAAAAATGTATTTCAAATGAAATAATTTATAGAAAACCCTTCTTTATGGTACGGATGAACCCATACGCAGGGCAGCAATGGAGACAGACATGGCGAACAGACTTTGAACACAGTGGGGGAAGGAGAGGGTGGCTTAATTCGGGAAAGTAGCGTTGAAAAGGCCAGAATACTGGAATGGGTAGCCTTTCTCTTCTCGAGGGGATCTTCCCAACCCAGGGATTGACCTGGGGTCTTCTGCATTGCAGGCAGATTCTTTACCAACTGAGCTATCAGGGAAGCCCATATACGTTACCATTAAAACATAAACATTACCATTGAAACATAAACATGTAAAATAGATAACCAGTGGGATCTGTTGGATGATGAGGGTAGCTCAAGGCTAGTGCTCTGTGACAACCTAGAGTGGGACTGGGTGGACGATGGGAGGGCGGTTCAAGAGGGAGGAGACATATGTGTACCCATGGCTGGTTACTGCTGATATATGGCAGAAACCAGCACAATATTGTAAAGCAATTATCCTCTAATTAAAAATAAATTAATTAATTAAAAAATTTTTTTTAGTTTTAAAAAAGAAAGCATGTCTTTCGATGAATACTCAAGTTTATTAAGATAATTTTCCTAATAAGTCATTATCATGGCAAAGCACAAAATATCTGCTACTCTTGAGTTTCCCATATGAGTATTTCAATCTCATTTTTTAATGTTTCTTCCCTTCCCATCAGGCCCTTCCTAACCCTTGAATATCCCAAATATTCAAGCATTTGCTCCGCCTTTTGGGATCTATTACCAAAATAGCGTACCTATATTCTCTTCATTCTCTGTTCCTACTGCCATAACCTAGCTAAGGCCAGAGTTACATCTAACCTAAACTATGCCCACGTCACCCTAACCCATCTGTCTGACTCCAGCCTCATCCCTCTTTGGCCTAACTTCCCTCATCTTGTTCCCAAAAATCTGCAGCCTTAACTACCACACAAGACCCAACTATCATCATATAGTCACTCTGCTCACAGATTAAAATTCAAATCCTATCATGGCATTTCAACACCCTCTACCCTTTGGTCCCACCTTACTTTCTCCTTTTTAAAAAGGTTTATGGATCCCTCACACCTTCTGTTCACAGAGGTCCCTTTGCTTAGAAAGCCTTTTTTTCTGCTACCTTGCACCCCATCTGCCTTTGCAAGTTTAAATTACACCTTGTTCACAGTTTCCTCTGAGGTTGTTTTCTGATCTTTCTTCTTACATCTGTTAAGAAAAATTGTCTAAAACTTTCCCAGTCCCTAGAAACACTGACTGTAACATTCTCTGTGTAGGATCATTTATTGCTCTTGCTTTCTACCTGGTGTCAGTGGATTCCTTTGAACCATTAATGTCTGTACGTTGATGTTAACCTTTCATTCTTCTATGAGAATTAGAATCCTTTTTCCTGATTAGAATACATTATCTCAACTGATTTTTCTTGGGATTCAGGATTTAGAATGACTGCCCCATGAAATGTCATATAGGAATTCTCACGTGAAAATACTACTTTTCAATGTCATGTATAATAGGCTCATTAAAGATTGCTTAGGTATCACAGGGAATGACTACATTTGACTTTGCTATTTACTGTTAATTAAAGGCTTAGACTCTGGGAAATTATGGTTCAGTTCAGTTCAGTTCAGTCACTCAGCCATGTCCAACTCTTTGCAATCCCACGGATTCAGCACACCAGTCCTGCAAATTATGTTTTTATGTCATAAATTATGAAATTATGTTTACTTGTACATTTTATTCTGGCAGAAAACATAATCCTCAAGATTAAGATTTTACTGCTCTATAGACCTTAACCAATTTTGTATCTAACCTACCCATGATGTTCTAACATTTTTTTTCTCAAAGTGCCAATAAGGTCCAGTTCCTCAGAACGTTTTTGAATCAACCTTATCATTTTAATGATTCCCTTATTAATGAGTCAGTAGAACTCTGACTCATGTCATTCTGTTATTTGCATGAGAATCATGTTTTTTTATCTTTTTTTAGAAATCGTATTTTAACACTATCATTTGGAAGTACTTTACATGATCTTTTTAATTCTCACAAAATCTACTTCACGCCTGGTTGTCTGTGCTACCAACTTTATTAAACTATCAGTTTCTGCAATCAGGGCCTTGGAAAAATTCACAATGAAATTCTCTAGAGACCTTATAGTGTCTTACAAGTGGTAGATGCTCGATAAATATCTGATAAATGAAGTGGAATGTATAAATAAAATTTTTTTTATATATGGTGTCTTAAGAAATAATTTCAATTGGCAAAATTGTTTTTAAGTTCCTACTCAAGAAAATCGATTCCTTACACGTATTTTGCTAGAAACAACACTTCAGAAGACCTCAGTGAGCATGCTAGTTTTGATATAGTCTCTTAATTTCAAAAAGTTGTCTAAAGGATCTATAATTATCGCTAAGGGAAAAGACCCACTATCTTCAATACCATACTTTTAGTATCTGTTCTTATAAATAACAAATCAGGTCACTCAGAAAATGATCATGATAAATAAGTGTGGAAAGCAAATTGGAAATTTTCCAACATAATTTTGATATAACAAAACAAATCTCTCTGACTAATCTCACTGACTAATTAAGACCAACACTTTTATATCTTTGCTTTTTAAAATCTCACTTTACATGAAGTTCTGGAAGCCTGAGATCACCTGAGTCAATCAACATAGCTCAGCATTGGGACTGACACCTGAGGCCACCTATGTCAATGTGACCTGATTGCCCCAGGTACTTCATGCTCCAGAAAATGACTGTAAACCAGTAATTAACTTCACCGTTTGCTTCAGGAAACCCTTGCAAGGCAATTTATCAAGCCAAACAATTTGTTCCTCTGGGCAAACAGCTCTCCCACCAGAATGGTTTGCTTACCCTGTGCAAACAGCTTGCTCGTCAGAACCTTGCTTTGCTATGTTCACCAAACCTGTATTTTCACGTCATGGGTCTTAACCAATCCCACTCCATCCCTGCCTTGAAAGATCCATCTTAAACACTTGGCCCAAACCTCAAACTCTTATTAATTAAAACTCCTTCCCTAACTTCCTTCTTTTAAGATAAAGTGCTGTTCTCCTTTACTGCAGGAAGTTTAGTGAACTAGGCTTTGCTTAGTTACCTGCTCTTGGTCAAGAGTCAATCAGCATGCTAAAATCAAAAGACCACAAAAGAATATCTTAAAAAGCTAGAGTAGTAGTAAACTTTATGGTAGTGTTCAATTATTCTGTTGTAAGTCATTGGCTGAAAATGAATACTGCATGGTAAAGGACAGAGTTAGACCACTCAAGAATGTGTGCTTGCTAAGTTACTTAAGTCATGTCCGACTCTGCAACCCCATGGACTGCAACATTCCAGGCTTCCCTGTCCATTTCCAACTCCCGGAACTTGCTCAAACTCATGTCCTTGAGTCGGTGATGCCATCCAATCATCTCATCCTCTGCTATCCCCTTCTCCTCCTGCCTTCAGTCTTTCCCAGCATCTAGGTCTTTTCTGATGAGTCAGTTCTTTGCATCAGGTGGCCAAAGTATAGAGTTTCAGCTTCAGCATCAGTCTTTCCAATGAATAGTCACAACTGATTTTCTTTAGGATTGACTGGTTTGATCTTCTTGCAGTCCAAGGGACTCTCAAGAGTCTTCTCCAACACAATTCAAAAGCATCAATTCTTTGGCGCTCAGCCTTCTTTATGGTCCAACTCTCACATCCATACATGACTACTGGAATAAGTTTGAAATCCTTGCAATCCATCTTGCTGTTCTTCAGTTGTTAAGTCACGTCCAGCTCTTTGTGACCCCATCATTTGCAGCATGCCAGCCTTCCCTGTCCTTCACTATCTCCTGGAGTTTGCTCAAATTCATGTCCATTGAGTCAGTGATGCCATCCAACCATCTCATCCTCTGTTGCCTCACCCCCAGTCCATCTTACTCACTCAATATCTACTGCTAAGAATTGACTCCAGGCAAAATTTTGTGATAGACATTTTCATTGAAATTCCTGTTTTCCCCTCTTTATAGTGTTTCTTCTCTCCACTTTTTCAGAAAACCAAAACCTTCCTGTAGGTTTCTTGCTTCTCCTGCCCACTGGCCTGGAGCTTATCTGCAATTCACACCTTATATGATTGGGTTTTCTAACAATGGTTTATACACCCCTCTTCCCCTCATCCCCAGCCTGAAAATCTGGCCATTTGTCTGTGCACCTCCTCCATTCTACTTTCACCCAAGATATTTTCATTTGAAATCATTTTTTTCTATTGAGAAAATAAAAAGACTTATCCTAAGTTAAAGAAATTTCAAGAAAGAATGATGAAAAGTTTGGTAGGATGAGGGAATTTTCTACAACCATTTGTTCGAATGTATCCTTTTAGTCTGTATAAAAGCCCAATCATATGGACAATAAGATAATTGAGACTATTGCAGTGGAATGGAGAAAAATACCCAGTAAGAAGTATAAGCTAAGACACTGTTAGAAGCAACCAGATAAATCCAGAGGGTATGACATTCTGGAGGATAGCAGGTCTGGACACATCAATAATTTAGTGTCACGAAAAAGAAGACTTTCCTAGATCAGGGATCAGCAAATCTTTTCTGTAAAGGGCCAGATAGTAAATATTCTAGACTTTGTGGCCCATATGGCCTCTTTTGCAGCCACTAAATTCTGTCTATATAGAGTGAAAGTAGCCATGGACAACTCTGTGAAATGAGAGTGCCTCTGTTCCCATAAAACTTTATTTTAAAAAAGCAGGCTACCTGATGGATTTGCCTCAGCCCTTCAAGATTAAAGATTTAAAGCAAGATGCAATATATAGTACTGATTTAGATTCTTCTCGGAAAAACTAGCTGTAAAGACATCTTGGGCATAATTGGGGTGATTTATACTAGGTGATGGTGGTGATTGGATACTAGATGGGGTAGCTTTGTTTACAAATAGAAAAGTAAAAAAATATTAACTGACAAAAGACGATCACTCCCTACACATTATATATCATACTATTCCTCATTTTTAAAGATGCATATGTATAAAAATATATAGCTATATTAAAGTGATTTTTGTGTTGGCAATATAGTGGCTTAATTTCCTTATTTTAAATTTCTTACAATTTATATTCACTGACTTTTTAATAGTAAGTTTGTTTTTAATTTTAAAAATATAGGAGAAAGTTTTTTATTTGAAATCTTAAACAAATCAGTACATTCCTTGAGTGATTTAAATGAAGAAAGCCTTAAAATCACATCTTTTAAGTTTTGTATAATTTTATGATAGGAATATATATAAACTAATTTCATTTAAAATGTATTTTGTAGAATGAACTAAAACAAAAATAATTCTACAAGAAATAAGTCTCCAATTTATTTAGACTTTATTTCTTATTTTTGATGAATTTTGGAACTGTCCCCAAAAGAATAAGAAATAGACTTCACACAAACTTGTGACTTATAAATCACATTTATTATTGCCCACCGGAAATTTCATACTTAATATATGCAATGAATTATGTGTGGCAATAAATGTGTGTCATTAAAATATATATAGCTATTAACTCAGGATTTTACATTTTATTAAAGGACTTCCGTAATGCATTTCTAAGTGGTTGTCATTCAACATATCTGAGATTAAATTTACACAAGCTGAGTATTTCTGAGTACAGTGTATTATTTGATTCAACTTTTTTTTTCTTTATTTTAATCTTCCTATAATAAATTTGAGACTGTAGTTGCACTACTTGCAGAGGCATATTTGCTTGGGATCATACTTTTCATATAAATGCATAGTAAAGAGTTAAAAGAAGTCCCCAGGTCCAGTGATGACAACTTACTGAACAAATGTAAGGGTCCTTTCCCCACACCACACAATGGTGGTTTCCACGCCAATGCAATGAGTCTTCTCTGCTAACAAGTTAGACCTCTGTGGACTTCCACTTCCTTTTTGAAATGAGGGAGTTTAGATGACTTCTTCTCTAAAGATTCATTTAGGAGACTTCCCTGGTGGTCCAGTGGTTAAGAATCCAACTTTCATTGCAGGGGACGCAGGTTTGATCCCTGGTTGGGGAATTAAGATCCCATATGCTGCAGAGCAACTGAGCCCAAGAGCTTCAACTAGAGTTCACATAGGGGCAACCCCTGAGCCCTCGCGCTCTGGAGTCCATGTTTCACAGCAAGAGCCCGCTCGAACCACTGCTGGAGAAAGACCACGCGCTGCAAGGAAGACCCAGTGGGGGAAAAACTCATTTACAGCTGGTTTGCTATGGTTTACCAATTGCGTATCTCATTCATTCTTTTATTTTCCATTGTTTCTCAGGCATGAAAGAATAAGCATGACAATAAACACAGGGTAGCTGGTTCCTTTGCTCCCAGTCCTAATGCCCTCACGTCATCTTCTGTTTGTCCATAGCCATCCTTTTCAACCCTGCTGTCCCTCTGTCTTGAGCAGCCAGGATCTGCTGAGCTCTTATCAACTCTCCCAAGACCCACCCGGGGCTCTAAATTTGCAGCCTAACATGCACACCAACTAAAAAATAATTGTAAGTTTTCCTTCCTGCCTCCCCTTCTGAAAAGTCTCTGTACTTGGTGAACTCATATTAAGATCAGATGTCATTGTAGGAGCAGCAGATTGGGGTTATAAATCCTGATGGTCAGACTCTCAATCTCATGCTGTTGAACTCTACACAATGAGAGCACCATCCTATAATTTTTCCATTCTTCTCCTAATTTCCATCTTCCAGCCTTCATTCCACTTTCTGTTTTGTTTCTGTGACAACTTAGCCCATGAGCCATCATATCTAGCTATTTGACACACAAAGGAGATATTTTTTAATATCTTCTCTGTACATCATCATCATTTGTAGTACTTTTTCCTAATAATCATAAGATGAAGTAAGTAATAATGGCCAGAATAGCAATAGAGACAGTGTAAATTTTCTTTATAAAGCTTTGCATGTAAAATCATGCTCCAAAGTTAAAATAATAAAAAATAAACATTGCAGTCCTGATTAAGAAAAATGTTACTGTATTGGACTGAATTGAGTCTCCCCAAAAGATATGGTACCAGGGTCTTTGAAGATGTAAGCAAGTGAAGGATCTCAAGATGAATCATTCTGGATTAATTTCGTGCTAAGTCTCTTCAGGGAAGCCTGGCGTGCTGCAGTCCATGGGATTGCAAAGAGTCAAAACATCTGACTGAACTGAACGGAAGGCACTTCGGTCTTGTCTGACTCCTTTGTGACCCTGTGGAGTATAGCCCGCCAGGCTCCTCCTCTGTCCATGGGATTATCCAGGCAAGACTATTGGAGTGGGTTGCCATTTCCTTCTCCAGGAGATCTTCATGATCCAGGGATTGAACCTGCTTCTCTTATATCTCTGGCATTGGCAGGCCAGTTCTTTGCCACTAGCGACACCTGGGAAGTCGTGGATTAATTGAGTGATCCCTAAATCCAAGTTTAAGTGTCCTTACAAGAAGAAAGACAAACACAGACACAGGGAAGAAGGTATGAGAAGCTGGAGGCAGACAGTGAGAGGATTGCCAGCAGACACAAGAATCTAAGACAGAGGCATGAGCTTTGCTCTCAGAGTCTCCCAGAGCAATCAATCCTGCCGTCAGCTAGATTTCAGATTTCTGTCCCCCAGAACTGTGAGAAAATAGAGTTCTCCTTTTTTAAGCCACCCAGCTCGTGATAGGAAACTTATACTGTAACAAAGTAGCATTATTTTTTATTACAAAATACATATATTTTTTTTAAAAGGGCAAAAGATTTATTCCTACATTGATCTAGAATGGGCTTCCCTGGTGGCTCACTGGTGAAGAATCCGCCTGCAATTATTCCATATCATTGGAAACAATAATAACACTGGACGAAAAGTTGGTCTGCTCTTTATTATCACCGTGCATCATCAGTTTCAAACTGTATCAGTGATCATCAGGGCATTCCCTGGTGGTTCAGTCGTAAGGAATCTGTGCTTTCACTGCTGAGGGCCCAGGTTCAATCCCTGGTCAGGGAACAAAGATCCCAAAAGCAAGCAATGTGGCCAAAAAAAAAAACCACTTCCTGTTTTCCCACTATCAGTGATCATCAATTACTCCTCCTGCCAAATGTGGTTTTGGTCTAAGATCTAAACATTTGCTGCACTTCTCATCGTAATGTAAATACCATGCCCTTTAATACAACTGTCGACTTCAAAATAGATTGTTATTAAAAGGCCAGAGTGGTGAACAATTGCATTTTCTGCTTTAGAGATGTTCCATCTGGGAGTGAGAAGGGATGCTTGTCACTGTGTGACACCTGATTAGACTGACCCCACAAGCAAATACATGACATGGGAGAGTGGCTTTAAAACGATACTATATGATATGTGTGCTCAGTCGCTTCAGTCTCATCTGACTCTTTGCAACACTGTGGACTGTAGCCACCAGGCTCCTCTGTCGATGGATTCTCCAGGCAAGAATACTGGAGTGGGTTGCCATAGCCTCCTTCAGGGGATCTTCTCAACCTGGGGACCACACCCATGACTGCCTGCGTCTCCTGCATTGCAGGCAGATTTTTACCCAGGCAGATTTTTGAGCCAGCTGGGAAACCCATATTATAAGATATGTTATTTTAAATAGATAGTCTCCAGTTTTAGCATGGGCTTTCACTGTGGCTCAGTGGTGAAGAATCCACCTGCCAATGCAGGAGATGCAGGTTCGATCCCTGGGTTGGGAAGATCCCCTAGAGTAGGAAACGGCAACACACTTCAGTATTCTTGCCTGGAAAATCCTATAGACCTAGAAGCCTGGCAGGCTGCAGTCCATGAGGTCACAAGAGTTGGACATAACCTAGCAATGAAGCAACAATTTTTAGTATGTTTATTTCAAATTCTACATGATCAGTGAAAATACTTGGATTGGTATTTTAAACAATAACTATTGTCCAACACATTAATAAGAATCTGGTTCCACTTTTCTTCCCAATGGTAATCAATATTTTTAAACCAACTATCTCTTCATTTTTTTACAGTCACTGGTGCCTCATAGAAAGAGGAAATGCAGCTGAATTTTACAAACATATCAATTTCATACATATTGCATTTTCGTAAGTAGAATTTGGGCTTGCCTGGTGGCTCAGATGGTAAAGAGTCCACCTGCAATGCAGGAGAACCAGGTTCGATCCCTGGGTCAGGAAGATTCCCTGGAGATGGAAGGGCAACCCACTCTAGTAAACTTGCCTGGAGAATCCCATGGACAGAGGAGCCTGGTGGGCTACAGGCCATGGGGCCTCAAAGAATTGGATACGACTGAATTTATCTAGAAATCAGTTTATATCCACAGAAGAAAAGCAGAATTAAAGAGCTAGGAGATCTGAATGGTCCTCCATCACAATAGAACCAGAAGGGAAAGTTAGACAATACAAGTGCTAATTAGGAAATTGCAAAAGAGACCTGAAGGTGGAAGGGGTAACTTGTGATCCCTCTGTGAGCTGAAGAGATACATTGCAGCAGCTGGAGGGAGAGAGGGAAGCGGAGTGTTTGTAAATGCAATCAAAGCAAAACACTGCACACACATAAAACACTAATTTTCATCAGCGGGTCCCCATGTGCCGTGTGCGTATGTGTAGACAATTTATTATTATCGTCCCTATATATAACTCCCGTCAGTGTGAGCGGGGAGAGAACAGCTGTCTCCCACGGAACAATGTGCCTCTGAGGAGTCTCTAAGCAAGTCTCAGAGCAAGGCAGAGCAATCAAGACTGATTAAAAGGATAACATTTAACAGCAGTCGAGGCAAAGCGAAGGGGGAGAGGGAGGGAGAGACCATTACACCTAAAATCAGGCGTGCCTCATCCATAGGTATTACTAAACCCTGTAATCATACTGATAGCTGTTTGCAGTCATGATTATTTATTCTAACGAGAAAATTAAAAAGTTCTTTGTTAGACCACATATCTGGTTACCTAGGAATCAGTCGTGTCATGTTCCTAATACACAGAGTATGAAGTGCATCCTCATGCATTTGTCGAAAGGATGAACACAGCAGGCACGAAAACGCAAATTATTGATGTCCTCTCTAAAGGCATTGCCCTGGGAGGTTATAGATTCATTCCAGTGATGCCTTCCAAAACTTCTGAGCTCCTTTTTGGGGGAGCTTAACCAGTCTTCCAAGAGTTCATCTCTCTCTTTCACATGCACATACACAGGCACGCACACATAAACACACACATATGGGTGAACACAAGAGCCAGCTGATTAGAATGTGGTGATTCTAGATTTGGGGGAGGGGCAACTAATTTTTTTTACCAAATGTACATTATCCAAGTTTGCCCATCATCATCTGATAGCAGTTCACTCTTTTTTCTATAATAATAACTCCCTGACATTTAGCTGGTATGTTATACATGAGAACAGAGAGTAAGGACAAATTTCCCCGCTTCCCACATAGCTAGGTAGGTATGGTCAGGTTGCCAGGTTCTGGCCAACAGTGTATTAGTGTAGATAATATATACAACATTGGGATTACTGCCTTAGAGGCAAGGGGTGAATTTGGCCTCCCATCTCCCTTCCTTCCTAGATGATGAACCACCTTGAAACAAAGAGTAGAATTATAGTGTTGACTTAAAAAATATTCACAACCAAAGCTGAGAGTTATGTTTTATTCAGCGAGAATTTTTAGGGCTTTGAGCCAGAGAGGCAGCATCTCAAGTAACCCTGAGAGAATTGCTCCAAGTAAGTGAGGGGGGAAGCCAGGTTATACAGAAATTTTGCAACAAAATGCAGATAGCCTGAACATCAAAAGATGATTGTTAGTTAAAGGAAAACCAGATATTAATATTTCAAATTAAGGAATTTAGTATTTGTCTATGTATGAGAATGTGTAAGAGTCTGGACCCATTGAAATCATTCCTTTGATGCATGTCTCAGCTGACTGGGCCAGTACCCTGTGTTTTCATATCCTGAGTTTCCTCAGGGCTCACCATGGGGAGTGGCTGCCGTCTGATGGTGGCTAGATGGCAGGTTTTCTTTCCTTCCTGTGTCCCCTCAGATCTCTCCAGCTCACCATCAGTGGTGGCTGCATTTGCTGATGACTGTGACATCCTTTGTTTACTGATGTGGCAGGAAATATTCCACTTCTCAATAGTGATGACAGATCAACAAGACAGAAGGTGCCAAGTCCCTGGAGACTATAGAGCAGAATCATGATACTAGATCATGTTCTTAGTGAGAGGAAAAATAAACTGTCTTGTCTAAGATGTTGCTATTTTGGATTTGAGTCACTTAAGGACAAATGAAACTCCTGACTAATAGAGTTATTTGGGAAAAAAAAATGGCTCTATCCTCAAAGCAAAATAATCTACCACGATGAAAACAAGTATTCCAAAGGATCTCTGTGAAGCAATTCTCAAAGAGATGCTGCAAAAAATATATATAGCTCAATCAATGACTTGTGTTCTCTGTCATCTGTGTGAGAAGAGCAGTGGTCATGTGGAAAGGTACATGTTAGTGAACGTTTTAAAAGAGTCAGTGGCTTCACCTTTTTTTTAATTAAACAATAGAGCTTCCCAGGTGGCACGGTGGTAAAGAATCCACCTGCCAATGTAAGAGATGCAAGAGACTCGGTTTTAATCCCTGAGTCAGGAAAATGCCCTGGAGTAGGAAATGGAAACTGACTCCGGTATCTTTGCTTAGAGAATCCCATGGACAGAGGAGCCTGGCAGCCTAAAGTCCATAGAGTCACAAAGACTCAGACACAACTGACCAACTGAGCGCACACACACACATAGCTGATTTATAATATTGTGTTAGTTTCAGGTGCGTAGCAAAGCAATTTCATTATATTTTTATTCAGGTTATATTCTATTATAGGTTATTGCAAGATATTGAATATAGTTCCCTGTGCTATACAGTAAATCCTTATTGCTTATCCATTTTGTGTGCAGCAGTTTGTATCTGTTAATTGCTTTTTAACTATATGAGTATTATTATATAATTATATAAGTACATTCCTGAACAAATGTTGACCAACAGCATAATTCATGTCTGATCACACTTGCCTTAGATGCCTGCCATTACCAAAAGGCTAGGTAGGAATTCAAGTCATACCCACTGGATTGGTAAGGAAACACCAGGAATTTCAGGACTTCCTTCATAATCAATAAAATCTCTTAAAAGTTGCATTAGAATATATCAAGCGTCCATAGGCTAGTAAACCTACTGGAAAGTAAGCAAACCATTGTCTTCCAATCATCTGTGGAATTCCAGCTTCCAGGAGGGATCTAGTGTTTGAGAATCTGGGGAGCCCCAGCAACAGGGCTGACACTGAGGGGGTCCTGTGGTGGTGAGACCTGGCCAGGCATTGACAGTCAGCTCTGGTCCAGGATGAGTATGGATTGGTGCCCTCACCCCACCAGTTGCTAGGTACTTTGAGTATCTCATGTTCCTACTACTGTTCAAAAGGACTCCACTCCTGTCCTGGCTGCTGAAAACACAGAGTGAATGACAACGGATCCTGGGTAACTACTTCCCTCTATTCTAGATAACAAACGTGGGAAAGAAGCCAGCTAGATGAGGTGATAGAGACCAAGTCTGTGGAGGAATCGTCTTTCAAACCATGGGCAGACCAAGCCTTCATAGAACCTTCCAAGGCAGAAATAACCTTTGAGGAAAAGGTAGAGAAAAAGACTCAGTGAAGAAGAGAGAGAAAGTCAGAAACCCTCATGCAGAGATGAAGTGGGGAGTCAGCGAAAACAAAACCTCCAGATCAGGCTTTTCAGGAGCCACTGGAGGCCAGTCATAGGTGACCCAGTGATGGCATCAAACTTGGTCTGGGCAAGAGGGATGCTTAAATGATGAGCAGGGTCTGAGGCTCCCTTCTCCAAGGCCTTCTTCTCAATGAATGTTGGAGTTCCTTGCTTTCTCCTGGGGTGCTCAGACATTGATTGACATCCTCTGGCAGGGAGGACCAAGGAAAACAATATCGCAGAGCAAAGAGGAGTTGAGGGAGGTTTGTTTGTTTAATTTAAAATTTTTGAAATTTATTTTTGCTTATTTACTTGGGGTAGGCTTCCCTGGTAGCTCAGTGGTAAAAAATCTGCTTGACAATGCAGGAGATGTGGGTTCAATCCCTGGGTTGGAAGATTCCCCTGGAGAAGGAAATGGCAACCCACTCCAGCATTATTGCCTGGAGAATTCCATGGACAGAGGAGCCTGGCTGGCTACAGTCCTTGGAGTCACAAAAAAGTTGAACACAGCTTAGTGACTAAACAACAACAATTTACTTGGGATATCAGCAGAATTCTATCTAAGTCTTAAATATTTTTTTTTTATTATTGTTGTTTTTTTCATTTTTAGTGTGGGAACTTTCAAACATAAGAAAAAGCAGAAGAGAAAAGCATGACAAAATTTCATGCTAAGTCAGTTGTGTCCAACTATTTGCATACCCTATGGACTATAGTTCACCAGGCTCTTCTGTCCAAGGGATTCTCCAGGCAAGAATGCTGGAGTGGGTTGCCATGCATTCCTCCAGGGGATCTTCCCAACCCAGGGATCTAACCTGTGCTTCCTGCACTGGCAGGCAGGTTCTTTACTTCTAGTGCCACCTAGGTCTAGCAATTTTGTTTCATCAATCATCACCACTATCATTCCACCCCTGGATTATTCTAAAACAAATTTTCAGCAATCATTATGACTTTATGCAGAGATATTTCTGTCTAATACAAAAGGGCTTTCCTGATGGTTTAGATGATAAAGAATCTGCCTGCAATGCAGGAGACCCGAGTTCGATCCCCAGGTTAAGAAGATCCCCTGGAGAAGGGAATGGCTACCCAGGCCAGTTTTCTTGCCTGGAGAATTCCATGGCCAGAAGAATCTGGTGGGCAACAATCCGTGGGGTCACAGAGAGTTGAATGCAGATGACTGAGTAACACTTTAACTAGGCACTTTCAATTTAAAAGCTAGAATGCATGTTTTAGCTTATAATGAGGAGACCATTTCTCCTGTTCTTTGCAAAAAGTACAATTTTAACCCTACTCATCAAAAGACAAATTATTAGTGTACTTCTTTCCCCTGTTCACTTTTATCTGCCTCAGAATGAATTCAAGCATGCTAAATTACTTAACTTTTTTTCTGTCGACCCTGGAAATTCTACCAGTTGCTCAAATGTAGTTAGGAAGGAACAGTGCTATATCAATTCTTTTGAAAACTATAAGAAGTTCTATTTAACACTGGGTTGGTTTTTTTTTTTTTTTTTTTTGGCTTTTTTTTTTTAAAGGTTGCCAAGGAGGAAAGAGTGTAGGGGAGGGATGGACTGGGAGTTTGGGATTAGCAGATACAAACTATTACATATAGAAGGATAAGCTACACAGTCCTACTGTATAGCAAAGGGAATTATATTCAGTACCCTGTATAACAAAGCATAATGGGAAAGGACATGAAAACGAATATATATATATATATATATGTGTGTGTGTGTGTGTATATATATGTATATATGGCTTCTCTGGTGGCTGAGTTGGTAAAGAACCTGTTTGCAATGCAGGAGACCCCAATTCGATTCCTGGGTCAGGAAGTTCCCCTGGGGGAGAGATAGGCTACCCACTCCTGTATTCTTGGGCTTCCCTGGTGGCTCAGATGGTAAAGAATCCTCCTGCAATGTGGGAGACCTGGGTTTGATCCGTGGGTTGGGAAGATCCCCTGGAAGAGGGCATGGCAACCCACTCCAGTATTCTCGCCTGGAGAATCCCCATGGATGGACAGAGGAGGCTGGCGGGCTACAGTCCATGGGGTTGGAAAGAGTCAGACCTGACTAAGTGACTAAATCTAGCAGAGCGTATATATATATATGGATCACTTTGCTGTACAGTGGAAGATAACACGGCATTGTAAATCAGCTATACTTCAATAAAATAAAAATTCTCACACTGTTTAAAAAGAGGTAAATTCTCACACTGTTTAAATCAGAGATTCAAAATTTCACTTCAGCCATAGTAGGTCAGTACACTGCCATTGTCCAGATTCCTTTACATGATGCCTATAGAGCCCAGCGTGAATCTCCAACTTTATTCTCTATTAGTCCTTCTGGCACACAGGCTTCAGGGGCATGGGTTATAAATTCCACGCTCATTGTGTCACTGCTCTCCCTCAAGAACCCACATGGCTCCCTATTACTTAATAATCTTCAGACTGCTTTCATGAAAGAATCCCCATCAGTTCTGATTCTGTTCTTGTCTATAGATTCTATAGAATCTATAGAATGAGTCTATAGACATGAATAGGCAGATTCTATTCATGTCTCTGCCTCTTTCCAATCAGGTCAATATTCACACAGTTGGCCCTTCCTTTGCCATTGAGTAACTTTTCTATTGTGATGAAAAATTTCCCTTTGGGTACAGTTCTTCCTGCTGCAATGTTGTTATACCCACTTAGGTGCAGTTTTTCCCTTTTGGGTAAGGTCAAATAGCATGACCAAAGAACATCATCTTAGTTATATTTTATAAGGAATATCACAGATCAGTTGTTCTTCTGGGTACCAAGACGTGGGTATTGTCCAATTAAAAGTACTAATGAGTGAAATTCATATTTTTAGATCAGACTGAAGCAAAGAGTAATGCCTACTTTACTTGACAACTTCATTATAGCAAGTGTTTGCCTTACAGAATTGTAGTTTTGTGAAACATGATTTGACATAAGAGATACCATGCAATGATAATTTATGTTACAATGGTGTGTTATGTGAAAACAGGTCTTTGACTCATTTGTTCACTCAGTAAATTCTTACTGAGCACCTATTATATGCCAAGCATTGAGGACTTCTTCTAGGCCCTAAGGATATATCAGCAAACAAAATAGACCAAGTCTGTATATTCACATAAGTATAATTCTAGAGAAGGATCATGACCATGAGCAATTAAGCCAATAATTACATAATCTAATCTCAGGTGAAAATAAGTCAAAATAATTCAAGATTGAAGAAAGAGATCAATGTATGAGTTGGCTATTTTAGTTACAGTGTTTAAGAAGGTGACACTGGAGAAGAGACATGGAAAAACTTATCGGAATAAGCTCCTTAAAGCTCTTTTAGAAGAGTGTTTACATGGAGGGGAGTAAAAAGTACAAATCCCTGGGCCAGAAATGATCTTGGTATATTCAGGGATCAGCAAGAAAACCAGTACAGATTGACTGGAATAATTGAAGGAAAATGGTGAGTGATCACTGAGATAATGCAGGGGCTAGATCATGTAGGGGTTGTAGGGCATATTAATGTGTTTGGATTTTGTTCTATGTGTGATAGAAAGCCATAGATTCAGTTTCAGTTCAGTTGCTCAGTCGTGTCCGACTCTGCGAACCCGTGAATCACAGCACGCCAGGCCTCCCTGTCCATCACCAACTCCTAGAGTTCACCGAAAGCCATGTCCATTGAGTCAGTGATGCCATCCAACAATATCATCCTCTGTTGTCCCCTTCTCCTCCTGCCCTCAGTCTTTCCCAGCATCAGGGTCTTTTCCAATGAGTCAGCTTTTCACATCTGGTGGCCAAAGTATTGGAGTTTCAGCTTCAACATCAGTCCTTCCAATAAATATTCAAGACTGATTCCCTTGAAGATGGACTGGTTAGATCTCCTTGCAGTCCAAGGGACTCTCAAGAGTCTTCTCCAACACCACAGTTCAAAAGCATCAATTTTTCGGTGCTCAGCTTTCTTTATAGTCCAACTCTCACATCCATACATGACCACTGGAAAAACCATAACCTTGACTAGACGGACCTTTGTTGGCAAAGTAATGTCTCTGCTTTTCAATATGCTGTCTAGGTTGGTCATAACTTTCCTTCCAAGGAGAAAGCGTCTTTTAATTTCATGGCTGCAATCACCATCTGCAGTGATTTTGGAGCCCAAAAAAATAAAGTCTGACACTGTTTTCACTGTTTCCCCATCTATTTCCCATGAAGTGATGGGACCAGATGCCATGATCTTCGTTTTCTGAATGTTGGGCTTTAAGCCAACTTTTTCACTCTCCTCGTTCACTTTCATTAAGAGGCTCTTTAGTTCTTCTTCAGTTTCTGCCATAAGGGTGTGTCATCTGCATATCTGAGGTTATTGATATTTCTCCCGGCAATCTTGATTCTAGCTTTTGCTTCCTCCAGCCCAGCGTTTCTCATGATGTACTCTGCATAAAAGTTAAATAAGCAGGGTGGCAATATACAGCCTTGATGTACTCCTTTTCCTATTTGATTAGGAATAGATAAGCCATAGATTAGGTTGGAAATATACTGAAAGTGAAGTGTTAGTCACTCAATCATGTCTGACTCTTTGCAGCTCCATGGACTATAGCCTGCCAGGCTCCTCTCTCCATGAAATTCTCCAGGCAAGAATACTGAAGTGGGTTGCCATTCCTTTCTCCAAGGGATCTTCCTAACCCAGGGATTGAACTCAGGTCTTGTCATTACAAGCAGATTCTTTACCATCTGAACCACCAGGAAACATCCTGACTTACATACTAAAGGTTCATTCTGTGGAAGTTATGGTGAGGGAGCAAAACGATGATGGTAACTTGGACTAGGGTGGTAGAGGGGAAAGTGATAAGAATTGGGGTTGGATTCAGACATATTTTAAAAGCAGATTCGACAAGCCTTGCTGATGGACTAAAAATGCATATGGATAAAAATAAGGAAGTGAGAGTCAAAACTCCTAGACTTCTGACATGAGTAACTGGAGAAAAAGTAGCTTCAGTCAGTCAGTCAGTTCAGTTGCTCAGTCGTGTCCGACTCTTGCGACCCCATGGACTGCAGCATGCCAGGCCTCCCTGTTCATCACCAACTCCCAGAGTTTACTCAAACTCATGCCCATTGAGTCAGTGATGCCATTCAGCCATCTCATCCTCTGTCATCCCCTTCTCCTCCTGCCCCCAATCCCTCCCAGCATCAGGGTCTTTTCCAATGAGTCAGCTGTTCGCATCAGGTGGTCAAAATATTGGAGTTTCAGCTTCAGCATCAGTCCTTCCAATGAACACCCAGGACTGATCTCCTTTTGGATGGACTGGTTGGATCTCCTTGCAATCCAAGGGACTCTCAAGAGTCTTCTCCAACACCACAGTTCAAAAGCATCAATTTTTCGGTGCTCAGCTTTCCTCACAGTCCAACTCTCACATCCATACATGACCACTGGAAAAACCATAGCCTTGACTAGATGGACCTTTGTTGGCAAAGTAATGTCTCTGCTTTCTAATATGCTGTCTAGGTTGGTCATAACTTTCCTTCCAAGGAGTAAGTGTCTTTTAATTTCATGGCTGCAATCACCATCTGCAGTGATTTTGGAGCCCAGAAAAATAAAGTCTGACACTGTTTCCAATGTTTCCTTAGGGAAGGTGAAATCAGCTTCACCTGAGGTCTATCAGACCTCAGATGTTGATGTTGAGGTTGATGAAGGAGTTAGTTATGAGTTAGAGTTCAAGGCAAAACTTGAGTTCAAGACAAGGAAAAGAGAAAGAGGCATAGATACTGAGAACATCATGATACAGGGAGATTTAAAACCATGAGTTCTGATGAGATCAGAGAGAAGAACTTTGAGAACTGAGCTGTGGGATATTCCAACTTAAGAGAAGGGGTGAGATCATGATGGATTCATCAAGAGAGGGAAAGGGAAGAAGCCAATGAGGTAAACAGAAAGCAAGAAGAAAGTCATAGAAGGCAAATAAAGTGTTTCAAGAAGGACAGAGTGACTGTGTCAAATGTGCTAAAGTTCAACTTAAATCAGTCTTGAGAATTTTACATTGATCTGGCAAGATGAAAGACGTTGGTGACTTGGATTAGACAACTTTGAGTGGGTGGGGTGACTGAATAAAGACAAAAGCCTACATAGAGGGAACTGAAAAGAAAATTACAAGTAAGGAATTAGAGATGGAAAACATAGACAACTCCTTAAAGGAATTTTACTTAAACAGTAAACAGACAAGCAGGGCATTCCTGGAGGAGATCCTAAGATCAAGGGAGGATTCTTTTTTTTTTTTTTTTTTTTTAGCATTTAATACATGTAGCCTTTCTGTATAAGGATGAGCTGAATCCAGTGGAGAGGAGGAGATAGCAATTGATGATGCAGGTAATAATTTCAAGAGCAAAGCCCCTGATTGGGGCTTTGGACAGGATTGGACAGGATCTACGCTCAGAAAAAGAGGTCTGCCTGAGATAGGCAAAGGCATATTCCATCATGTCAACAGGGCATCAGGCAGAATAGAGGGATTTAGATGCCATTAGTGGATAGATTTTCCTGGGGAAAGAATGAGGTTGCTCTCCTCTGATTGCTTCTATTTTTTAAGTGAGATGAACAGTGAGATAATCAGTTTGGGAAGAGAAGAGAAAAGGTCAAAGAGCTGTCTCAGAGAATTGGAGATTCCATTGATTAAGGAAATGTACCATATTTCTGAGGTCCCACTTGAGAATCTGGTGGTCATGCATTGTCTCCAGCCAGTCAACTGTTCTGGTGCAAGTGTGAAACAGAGGTCAAGAGTTGAGCTTAACTAGAGTCGGGATTTCATTGGTCAAGTAAATACAAAAGTAGGAGCAAGGGCTTGGGGGTGTTTGTGAGGGAGTCATCATGGTCAATAGAACAGAGAATCTAAGGAAAATAAGGAGGAAAGTATTGACATTAGAAAGAGAAAGATGGTTAAAAAAAAAAAAGAAGAAGTAGGTCAGTTGATTAGAGGTCTTCACAGAGTGGAAGAATTCTTGGATTGGGATTTTTAGGGTCAGTGATCTAGGAAGTGAGCCTTTTAATACATGTAAAAGGCTACGTGTATTATGCATCAGGGTATGAGAGCCTCAAATTAGGATGATGTTGATTGTTCAAAGATGAATTATGGCATGATCTAGAGTATAGGCATTCTCTAAAGCTGAGCTACATATATAGTATGATAGCCCTCAGCCATGTGTCTACACAGGACTGAAATATGACTAGTTCAAATTAACATATGCTGCATGTATAGAATACACATTAAGTTTCAAAGATTTGATATGGAAAAAGTGTAAAAAAAATCATTAATATTTTATGTTTATCATGTGTTGAAATGATAATATTTTGGATACATCGGGTCAAATAAAATATGCCACTAAAGTTAATTTCACCTGTTCCTTTTCACTTTTTTAGTGTGGTTACTGTAACATTTAAAATTGCACATATGACTCACGTTCATGACTCACTTTTTATTTCCAGCAGAGCATACTGTTCTGGAGAAGTGATTGTGGTGGGGTTTGAGAAAAGATCTGTGGGAGTAAGGTGAAGGGGTGTGCTCAGTCGCTTCAGTTGTGTCCGACTCTTTGTGGCCCTGTGGACTGTAGCCCATGAGGCTCCTCTGTCCATGGGATTCTCTAAGCAAGAATAGTGGAGTGGGTTGCCATGCCTACCTTCAGGGAATCTTCTCAACCTGGGGATTACACCCACATTTGCCTGCATCTCCTGCATTGCAGGCAGATTCTTTACCCACTGAGCCACCTGGGAAGCCCATGGTGAAGGTAGTGAAATGCTAAAGGTTGCGTAGATCATGTTAATGAATGTCAAGATCACCAGAAACAGTGTTGAAGGTAAAGAAGATGAGCCAGGAAATAAAAATCTCAGTGACTGAGGATATGACCAAGATGTCAGTCAATAACTACAGCCAGAAAAGTGGCAGATGATGTATTATGATGAGTGACTTAGGGCTTCCTGAGGAAGAAGAGGAGACATTGTCTAGAAGTAGCAGTGAGGAGCAGAAGGTCTTGTAACCCACTTCCAGGTCATGTGATACGTATGTGGTGTATTTTTTTAAGCACCATTTGAGTAGTTTGGGGAACCAGGGTCCTTTGGGAATGGGTTTCAGTTGGGACAAAAAGCTCAAAGGTTGTGCAGAGAAGAGGTTAAAAATATGAGATTTTGCTGACAGCAGATTATTTATTAATGCCAGCAGGCCGAAGATTCAGAAAACTGTGTAAATGGTTAGATTTGGGAAAGTATAGAATTAGTGTCCCACCAAGAATGGATAACCTGGGAAAGATGGATCTCTGGTGCCTTGGGAAGTAGGATATTTAGGCCTGATTTTCCCACAAAGAATACAGATGATGTGGTCTGCTTCTCAGGTCCCTCTTAGGCTGGGTCTCTTGGCATTCATAGGAGTGACAGAGTGGTATCATTGTGTGGAGGGCACCTTTGTGTGTTCTTACCACGAACACAAGCAATTCAAGGTGTGGTGGAGGCCAAATGCATAGAGAATTTTTATGATCTACAACTGGCCTCCAGGTTGTATTTTAAGATGTGCCAGTCAGATTGTGTTTGCTTAGTATAGTGGGTTAAATAATGCCTACCACCAAACATCATGTCCATGCTCAAAATGTAACCTCGTTTGGAAAAATGGCATTTGCAGATGTAATTAGTTAAGGATTTTGAGATGAAATCATCCTAGATTTGGGGTGGGCCCTATATCCAAAGGTTGGTATTTTTATAAGAAGGAGAAAGGACTCAGAGACACATAGAGAAGAAGGCAGTGTGGAGTAATGCATCTACTATCTAAGATGCACCAAAGATTGCCATTAGCACCAGAGGTTAGGAGAGAAGCATGGAATGGATTTTTCCTCCAGAAGGACCTGATCCTGCTGACACCTTGATTTTGGACGCTGACTTCCTGAGCTTCTGTTGTTCTAAACCACCAATTTTCTGCTAATTTGTTACTATAGATCTAGGAAGCTAATACTCTTGATAATAAGTTTCCTGGGGAAAGGGACTAGGGTCTCAAAGTTATATTCTACCTGAGAGTCACCCATGATGCTAGACGTGTAATCAGCAGTTAATATACATGTTTTGGGAGTTCCCTGGTAGTTCAGTGGTTAAGACTACATGCTTCTACTGCAAGGGGTGTTAATTTCCATCCCTGATCAGGGAAGTAAGATCCCACATGTCACATGGCATTGCCAAAACAAACAAAGAACTAAGTTGTCTCTGGAATAAGAAAGCACTCCAGTAGAACCTTAAAAACTATCTCTCCATTGTTAGTTGTATAAACAATGTCCTGAGCTTAATAAAAAATAACTAGAAAAAATGTTTTTTTAAGAAGCAAACAGGGGCTTCCCTGGTGGCTCAGTGGTAAAGAATCTGCCTGCCAATTCAGGAGACACGGGTTCAGTCCCTGGTCTGGGAAGATCCCACATGCCTAGGAGCAGCTAAGCCTGTGTGCCACAACTATTGAGCCTGTGCTCTGGGGTCCAGGAGCTGCAACTACTGAGCCCAGATGCCACAATTACTGAATAATCTGAGAGCCCATGATCCGCAACAAGGGAAGCCCATACCCTTCAAGGAAGAGTAGCCTCCACTCGCCACAGCCAGAGAAAAGCCTGGGCAGCAACGAAGACCCAGTACAGCCCCAAAATAAATAAATATAAACAAACAAACAAATGTGTTTTGAGTTAACCCAATCATTTCTCAAGTCTTTGAGTGTAAAATTTCTCAGACCCTTAAACTGTCCATATGAATAAAATTCAAGGAACCACTTAAAGCCATTTCCCCACTCTAATGCACTTTATGTGAGTGATGTAAAAGGTGAGCAACACTGTTTCAACCTCCGGGACACATGAAGATGAATCCCTTAATTTACCCCATTTCTCCCAATTAGTGTTTGTAGAGCTAACAGGACTGCATGTCTTTTTTTCTGGCTGTTCTACCGAGGTCAAGTCACCTTATTTCCCACAGAAAGGCAAGTTCAGGAATTCTATTAAAGTCCTGAAAAATGTTAACCTCTATCCAGCCGAGCATTTTTACCAAGTCCATTTGTGCTTTAGGAGAATAGAACACAGCTGTAGCAGTGGTGTTACGCTGGGTATTGACAAAGCCATTTTCTCCCAAATGACCTCCTGCATCTCACTTTCTAGATCGGGAAATGGCAGCAGTTTTAAGTTAACAGCTGGACTGTGCTCTCTTGAGTTAAAGTGATGCTTTTCCCCAAAGTGACAATGTTCCCTAATAGAACTTTAATGTTATGGACAAATTACTTAAAGAGGTTTCTTTAAAAAAAAAAAAAAATCAGCTGTCTAACCAAGTTCTCTCCCCACTGCAGGAAGGCACAGAAGGAAAGGTCATGCACTCTTGTAAGTGGGATGGGAGACCTGGAGAGCATCAGTCATTGCTTAACCCAAAAGGCTTTGGGAAAAAGAAATCTGAAAGATTTAAAAGGAGTGGGCCAAAGAGTGTTTCAACTTTTGAGATGATGGAAAAGCCCATGTCCTCCCTGCAGCCTCATCCCAGCATGAGTGCATACATATTCTGGCCATTCTAGCATGTCCCTACCTTCCAACATATGTCTGGTGTGTTTTTTTTACTTTGAAGACAGGCAGGAAAATGAAGAGAAGGGAATGATGATATACTCAGAGAACAGCAGGAGTGGGAAATGGGGGTTGGGGGCGGTGGCTAGAAAGAGGAGGGGATACAACTTGCTTTTGTTTGAAATAAAGGAATATAATGAAAGTTGCCAAAAGAAAGCATTGCAGGGTTTTCCTTATTTTCCTTTCCCATCTCCACCTCAAAGACTGATGGATGGGCAACCAGAGGGAGTTGGCGAGAGAGTTGGCAGAGGCTATACCACCTGACCAGATGGTGAACACCTTGCTTTGACAGCCCTCCCAAGAACGTTCCCCCCAAATCTGGCTCTAATGAAAATAGCAGGAATCCTTTTTCCCCCCTTTCACATGTATGATCCCTGGGATAGAAAGAAAGATCCACAGGTGATGCTGACTGAATTGATTTTACAATATCTTCATCTCTCTTAACTGTTCTTTCAAGTTTTTTTTTTTTTTTGCACTTTTCTCTACTAATGCTTCTTTATTTTTAAATAAATAATACATTTACACATTAGCATGAGAAGTAGACTTGTAAACTGTAGAAGATATACACTTATTTCAGTGATGATATTATGGCTTAAAATATGTGGGGGGCACCTTTCATGAAACCATCAGACCGTATGTCAGATCATTTAGAAACTGCTCAGTGGTCATAGACTTTTAAACTTGGAGTATGGGTGAGCTTTCTGAATAGAGTCAGAAGTCAGAATATGGAGTTGGAGGTGAGTGATTAGATTTGGTGATATAATTTTTGTGCAAGATAAACAAGTTCATAGAAAGTAGGCCATGATCCAATGAAATAGTTAATGACATAACTACTGTAGAGAATAATCAGTTGATTTCTAGTAAAACTGAAGAAACACAGACCTACTTCTAGGCAGCAATCTCAGAAAACTATCAGCTGTACACAAAAGGAGATTTAGGCAAGGAGTAATGTGTACAGCAGTGTTTATAATGATGAAAAGGCATATTTAAACATTGCAATACTACAGTAGCCAAAATCACATGCATCAACATGAATGAACCTGAAAACCATAATTTTTAAGAAAAGAAATATTTCAAATGAATATATAGAGTAGGATGCAATTTATATAAAGTTTTTTAAAATATGGAAAGCAACTATAAATTATTTAAGAATACATATGTATTAATGAAAGTATAAAAGCATTCATGGGAGTGATAAAGAAGAAATTTAGGAGAATATATAACTAGAAAGGGAAAAGGATCATGGGAGTAAGGAGGTATATATTATGGACCAATTCCATCAGGTTTTGCTTCTTAGGGAAAAAGGCAATAATTTGAGCAAATATGGAAAAGTAGCATAATTTGACAAATTGATTGGTGAGAATCTGCATGTTCATTGTATTACAGCCTACATTTTTCTAAATCTTTGAATCTTTGAAATATTTCATTTTGGAGGAAAAACAAAGACAATTATGGAACATCTCAGTTTTTTTTTTTTTTTCCTTTGAGTCAACAGACTCAGAGACTTTCAATTTCCAATTAACATATGTGATATTTTGCCTATACTGGGTAAATTTTTCAAAATCAAAGACACCAATAGCCACAAAATAAGCCAATATTTTCCTCACTTGTTATTAATTAAGCCCATGCCTTATCAGGTTTCAGATGTCTTGGGATTTTTTAGCATAGATGACTTTGGCATATTTTTTCAAGTTGTTTTGAGAACATCCTATTCAGATGTGCTGTTTTCTTGTAGAAGTTCAGGACAAATGTAAATAATATACATATATATATATAGAGAGAGAGATTTAAATTTAATATATATAACTACATTAGATACAGATTAAATTAGTTAAATTATGTAAAGATATTTAATTAAAATATAAATTTATATTAAATTAATGACCATACCCAACATCATTTTGCAGAAACTCCTTAACTTCAACTAGTCTTTGGCACTGAGTCCATTCTACTTCTTAAACACTTTACAGTTTATGTGTATCTGTGTGTGCTCAGTCACTTGGTCATGTCCAACTCTTTACGGCCCCATGGCCAGGCTCCTCAGTCCTTGGGATTTCCCAGGCCAGAACACTGGAGTGTGTTGCCATTTCCTTCCCCAGGGGATCTTTCTGATCCAGGGATCAAACCCGGGTCTCTTGTGCCTCCTGTCTTGGCAGGTGGATTCTTTACCACTGCCCCACCTGGGAAGCCCTTATGTGTATCTGAATCAAAGGAATCTCTGACCCTCTCAACAATTTCAGTGGATCTTTGAGTGATTAAGCCATTCATTCAACAAAGATTTGCTGAGCAGCTACCATGCACCAGGTAGTAACAACCACAACAAAAATTTCTCCCCTCAGGAAAGTTACAATCTAGTAGAGGAAATCAGAAGAGTCATGGGGACTTTTCAAAAGAGAGAGACCAGGATTTCCCTGATGGTACAGTAGATAAGAGCCTGCCTTGCAATGCAGGGGACAAGGGTTCGATCCCTGGTCTGGAAGGATTCCACATGCCACAGAGCCAGTGAGCCCGTGTGCCACAGCTGCCCAGGCCATGCTGGAGAGCTCTTGACCACAACTACTGAGGCCTGCAAGCTCTAGGGCCTGCAGGCCACAACTGATGAGGCCCCGTGCTGCAACTACTGATGCTCTTGTGACTACAGTCTGTGCTCTGCAACAAGAGAAGCCACCACAGTGAGAAGTCCGCGCACGCAACTAGCGTAGCCCCTGCTCTCTGCAACGAGAGGAAGCCCGTGTGCGGCAATGCAGACCCAGTAGAGCCAAAAACAAAATAAATAAATAAGCAAAAATGAAGCAGTGTGCACCCATTGAGAAATTATAATACAAAAGAGTGAGAGCATAAAATGAAATTTGGAAGCCGCAGGAAAGAGAAAATAGACTCGTCATTTAGGAATTACAGCTAGGATAGACTTTTCAGAGAGTATGCTGTTTATGCAAAGAACTGAGGGAGCTGAGGAACCAAACTGTGTGTTTTTCTGGGGTAAAAGCATTTCAGGCAGAGAAGATTCCAATGCAAAATTCCTAATGGAGGAGATTTCTAGAAGGTTCCAGGGACAACAGGGCCCATTGTCATAAGAGCAGAGGCACAAGGAGAGACGGAAAGAAGAGGTGTGAGAGGTGGCAGACGCTCAGGGCTGAGGTCAGGGTGAAGCAAGGGAGGCAGTCATCTTCCAGCACAAAATTAAGAAGCTCCAAATAGCCCTCAAAATGATAATACTTTATGGTAACATCTTTTAAAAATCAAATGAATGCCAAAATTCCATGATGGACAAAGTATTGAAAACTAAATGACGACACGACCAGCACCTGATTCAATTGACCAATTTTTTTTTGGCCTCAGAAAGAACTATAGGTCAACCTGGCACTGATATTGATCCTGTCTTTATTTAAAATTTCAATATTTGATTCATTATGGTTTTTTTTGCATTAATTGTGCTTCTCAAAAATATTTCAACATCAACATTTATGTTGATGTCCCTTAAATTTTACCCTTGAGACTATTGATTCATATGCCTCATTCTAGTCTCAGTCTTGAAGTCATTTTGAAATTTAAGCAATACCATCCCTACCTTCTTAAAAAAACAGGCTTTATTTTTTAGAACAGTTTTTTTTTTCATTTATTTTTATTAGTTGGAGGCTAATTACTTCACAACATTTCAGTGGGCTTTGTCACACATTGACATGAATCAGCCATGGAGTTACATGTATTCCCCATCCTGATCCCCCCTCCCACCTCCCTCTCCACCCGATTCCTCTGGGTCTTCCCAGTGCACCAGGCCCGAGCACTTGTCTCATGCATCCCACCTGGGCTGGTGATCTGTTTCACTATAGATAATATACATGCTGTTCTTTTGAAACATCCCACCCTCGCCTTCTCCCACAGAGTTCAAAAGTCTGTTCTGTACTTCTGTGTCTCTTTTTCTGTTTTGCATATAGGGTTATCATTACCATCTTTCTAAATTCCATATATATGTGTTAGTATGCTGTAATGTTCTTTATCTTTCTGGCTTACTTCACTCTGTATAATGGGCTCCAGTTTCATCCATCTCATTAGAACTGATTCAAATGAATTCTTTTTAATGGCTGAGTAATATTCCATTGTGTACATGTACCATAGCTTCCTTATCCATTCGTCTGCTGATGGGCATCTAGGTTGCTTCCATGTCCTGGCTATTATAAACAGTGCTGTGATGAACATTGGGGTGCACGTGTCTCTTTCAGATCTGGTTTCTGTGGTGTGTATGCCCAGAAGTGGGATTGCTGGGTCATATGGCAGTTCTATTTCCAGTTTTTTAAGAAATCTCCACACTGTTCTCCATAGTGGCTCTACTAGTTTGCATTCCCACCAACAGTGTAAGAGGGTTCCCTTTTCTCCACACCCTCTCCAGCATTTATTGCTTGTAGACTTTTGGATAGCAGCCATCCTGACTGGTGTGTAATGGTACCTCATTGTGGTTTTGATTTGCATTTCTCTAATAATGAGTGATGTTGAGCATCTTTTCATGTGTTTGTTAGCCATCTGTATGTCTTCTTTGGAGAAATGTCTGTTTAGTTCTTTGGCCCATTTTTTGATTGGGTCATTTATTTTTCTGGAATTGAGCTTCAGGAGTTGCTTGTATATTTTTGAGGTTAATCCCTTGTCTGTTTCTTCATTTGCTATTATTTTCTCCCAATCTGAGGGCTGTCTTTTCACCTGACTTATAGTTTCCTTTGTTGTGCAAAAGCTTTTAAGTTTCATTAGGTCCCATTTGTTTATTTTTGCTTTTATTTCCAATATTCTGGGAGGTGGGTCATAGAGAATCCTGCTGTGATTCATGTCGGAGAGTGTTTTGCCTATGTTCTCCTCTAGGAGTTTTATAATTTCTGTTCTTACATTTAGATCTTTAATCCATTTTGAGTTTATTTTTGTGTATGGTGTTAGAAAGTGTTCTAGTTTCGTTCTTTTACAAGTAGTTGACCAGTTTTCCCAGCACCACTTGTTAAAGAGGTTGTCTTTTTTCCATTGTATATCCTTGCCTCCTTTGTCAAAGATAAGGGCATGGTATATATGAGAACCCTTTGTGCTGTCTTCTCAGTTTGCCCATGACAGCACAAAGGGTTCTCATATATACCATGCCCAGATTTCCCTGTTATTAACATCACACATTATATGATGATGGATGGCATCCCCAACTCGATGGACATGAGTTTGAGCAAGCTCTGGGAGTTGGTGATGGAAAGGGAAGCCCGGCATGCTGCTGTCCATGAGGTCACAAAGAGACGGACACAACTGAGTGACTGAACTGAACTGAACATCTCACATTAGCATGGTACACTTGCTGTAATTAATGAAGCAATTCAATACATTCTTGTTAAAGTTGATTCAGCTTTCCTTAGTTTTAACCTCTGATCCTTCTTCTGTTCCAGGATCCCATCCCAGGTACCACATTACATTTAGTCATCATGTCTCCTTAGGCATCTCCTCCCTGTGGCTGGTTCTCAGATTTTCTTTGTTTTTGATGACCTTGACAGTTTTGAGGGGTATTTTGTAGAATGATCCACGCTGGAATGTGTCTGATGTTTTTCTCATGATAAGACTGGGGTTATAGGTAATTAGGAGAAAGTCTGCAAAGGTAAATTACCATGTTCATCACATTGTATCATGGGTATTTACCATCCATGTGATTTACGACTAGGTGTTTGGTCACCCAAGGTAGCGTCTGTCAATCTTTTCCACTGTAAACTTACTTTTTTTCCCTCTTCTTTTCCACACTAGAATGCAGTCACTATTTGTAGCCCACAGCTAAAGAAGGGGAGCTATGCTCTCCCATCTTGAGGGTGGAAATTCTGCATAAATTATTTGGAATTCTCCTGCAGAGGAAATTGGTCTCCTGCACTTGTTACTCAACCATTTGTTTATAACAGTATGAGCTCATGTGTACTTTTTTTTATACTTTGGGTAATAATCCAATGCTAGTTTATTTTATTGCTCAAATTCTTCCACTTTTGCCCTTTGGAACCCCTGTCAGTTGACTCCTGTGCCCCTTTGACACTATCAGTGCATGGATATTTGGCCGGCGGGGGGGGGGGGGGGGTACTTCTTCACTTTCTGTTGTTACTAGCTATTCTGATCTTGTATACTTCCTGGCTCAGTACTAGAATAAGTCATTTCTTCAAAGTCCTGGTTCCTGTTACTTGAGACTGTTAGTAAATACCAAGATCAGTAATACAACATTGTAAAGCAATTATACTCCAAAGAAAACCCCAAATCAGGGTGCTCCATGAGCTTATTGTTACTGGAGTGCTCCTCTTTCTTTTAAAAACTCAATATGACAGCAAAAAATAAATTTCTGATCATAACATTACCATATCTCTTAATAAACTTTAATTGATATGTAGGATAATTTATCCTTGGTTTATTGAAATTCATGTAAAATTTGATATTAAGTCTTTGCTCTCTGAGCCATAACTTTAATATGGACAAAGAGAAACATTCCCTTAATTTCAGCGGACTGAGCATTCATGGAACCGAGTGCTGCTCTATTGAACACAAGTGGATGTGGCCTTGATAATCACTCTGCCCTACTTCCTCATATCACAAGAAAAAATTTGACCTCGTTATTTTTTTAGACATGTCATGTTCAACCAAAAGTAGAACATGCCATAGAGACGTTGGGTGCTTCCATGATCCCACTGATCATATAAAGGGAGAGGCATTTGATGGGGACAAATGTTTTCAGCTCTCCCCCAAAACTGATCCAATTGCAGCCAATTTTCCCTAGTCTCCCGTAAGTCTTTACTGGTATCAATCTCTTGCTACTACATCACTTTCTTACCTCTAAGATCACTCTGACCCTTAATTATGGTTTCTCTCACATTACTCATTTCATCTGACCTCATTAGTACAATATTGAAGTATTTTCCCTGTAATGTGACAATGGTTTAGTTGGTTTAGTAACTAAGTCGTGTCGGACTCTTGTGACCCCATGGACTGTAGCCTGCCAGGCTCGTCTGTCCATGGGATTCTGCAGGCAAGAATACTGGAGTGAGTTGCCAAATCAGCCATTTATTCAAATTGTTTTAAGATAAGGAATCATCCGTATACTTATACCTTTTTTCATGGAGGCAGAGGAAATAAATTCCAAAGCTCTTCTGGAACATAAAGACAAACTTGTTCATGTGTCTTCTAAAATTAGAGACTCTAATTTAAATATTATTACCAATGATGATGAATTAGCATTAGAAAGGATTTTTTAGAAATTAAAGGCTACATTCAATAGGGCATAATAATACCTAAAGGTTTGTTTCCATTGTTACAGACGCTGTGAAAGGACACTGTTTACAGCTATTACACACAGATAAACATTTTATTCTCCTAAATGATTTTTAGTCTGCAACTTTATTTAAACAGTTTCCTTTAAGTGGTTATGCCATTTAAAATTTCTGCGTCTGCTCCTCAGCTGTCTGGTTATATTTTTGATAGTAAGATAACTAGTCAGGAAGACCTGAAGCTCTCAGCTCTTACTTTTTTATTGAGAGAACGATTACAACATTTTGGGGCAGAAAAGAGATGATTGAAACTGAATCTGCCCTTCAGAGATGATGAACAGATTTATTTCCCAGATTTTGTTGCTATATACATGTGCCAAAGTTACCAAATTGCCTACATTAGTTGTGTGTATGTTTTTGTCAACTAATTATACATCAGTAAAGCTGGAAAACTAACACTGTATCTAGCTTGAAAACATGTGCCCTCTTGATCCAATTGGGAGATAGCCAAAGCTGGTTGGAAGTTTTCAACTTCATGGAAAATAAGTGTGGTTGTATCTCCCCAAGGTGCCTCAGTGTTAAAGAAACTGCCAGCCAATGCAGGAGACACAGGAGACTTGGGTTTGATCCCTGGGTGTGGAAGATCTCCTGGAGTAGGAAATGGCAACCCACTACAGTATTTTTTTTTTAATTTATTTATTTTAATTGCCCACTCCAGTATTTTTACTGGGATAATCTCAGGGACTGAGAGGCCTGGCAGGCTACAGTCCATAGTGTCGCAAAGAGTCTGACATGACTGGGCAACTGAGCATAGCACATTTCCCCAAAATTCATATGTTGAAATCCTAGCCCCCAAGTTGATGGCATTAGGAGGTAGCCCTGTGAAAAGTGATTCAGTCGTGAGGGTGGAGCCCTCACAAATGGGATTAGTGGCTTTTATAAAAGAGATCCCTAGTCCCTTCCACCATATGAGGACACAGTGAGAAGGTGCCCACTCTGAACTAGGAAGAGGACTCTCACCAGAATGTGACTATAGAGGCACCTTGATCTTGAATTTCCAGCCTCCAAAACTGTGAAAAGAAATTTCTGTTGTTTCTAAGCTACTTAGTCTGTGGTATTTTGTTATAGCAGCCCAACTGGACTAAGAGAGTGTGAAAATTAAACATGAAAATCTCTTCTCCACATAGAAGGCAGTTCCTTTTGAAATTTCTTTGAGCATCTTCAGTATATAGGACAGAAACCACTGGGGAGGAGATGTGAAAGGTGGCTGGCCAATTGAAACTTGGGTTGGATTTTCCTTATGCACCAGCCACGGTTAAAATAGAAAGTCAATGGGATTTCCCTGGTGGTCCAGTGGCTAAAATTCCACACTCCCAATGCAGGGGGCCCAGGTTCAATTTCAGTTCAGGGAACTGGATCCCACAGGCTGCAACTAAGAGTTCACACGTCACAGCTAAAAAGATTCCACATGCAACTAAGACCCAGCACAGCCGAATAAAATAAAATAAGATAAAAACAGGGTCTAAGAGTTGCAGACAAGTCATCTCAAAGTGCCCAAGAACTCCTGTGGACATTCACCACCTTTCTGGAGTTCAATCAGATGCTTCTATTTTCAGTCCTGTGTCTAAAAGAAAAAGCAAAACTCACCATAATATATTTTTAAAAGTTGTGGCCAGTGTGTTCTTGCAGTGACAGACATGGATGAGAATGGGAGAAATTGCATTTGACAGCAACATTGGTGGCCACTGATAAGTGATGTCTTTGATGAATCTTGATATGAATTCAGTCTCTGCTTTATCACATATGTCAAGCTCAATGAGTAGGGCTTGTGTCTATGAAAGAAATACTTTATCACATATTATTGGACTTCCCCAGATTATTGATACTATACAATAATTGCATTAGTTATATGAATTATCTAATAAGTAACTAAAAGTAGAAGTAGTAGAACATCTCACAGGCCTTCCAATAAACATTTCTTATGGTGAGATGCCCAGGATTGGATTACTTATTGTTATGACTTATTCTCTACCCTCCCTGAGAGAGGCTGATAAAATCCTGCCTGTTGCTATGTGACTTACAATGCTTCCCTGTCGAGTTTAGTTCTCTGCCCTGTGCTCCTTGGCCATGGCATGTTTTGGCCAGTGATACATGAGCAGAAATGATATGCTTCACATCTGAGTAAACATCTTAAAAATCATCATATGGTACCTCTTTTGTTCTTTTCCTTCTGCCATGAGAATGAAATGTCCTAATTAGAGGCCACTCATTCTGTCTGAAATCTAAAGGGAAAAGCTATTGTTCTTGCTTTGGGGGCATTTGTTACTGACTAATGCAGGCTGTATCAGATACCTAGACATTATACTTTCACCCACTTGGCACTCTCTTATTCCAACCTCTGTTTGGACTGCCAGTTCTGTGCATGTTTCTGCCAGCTTAATGCAATGTCAGTCTGATAGCCACCTTACTTGGACCTGTGCGTGCATCTCTTGACTTCTGCCCTGGGCTTCTTCGTCTCTGCAGTGTGGGATGTCCATGAGAACACAGGTACAATACAAGGCCTGGGGAGAAAAAGGTACCCTTAACAAATGGTAGAGGGGAGTCAATGGAAAATTCTTCCTCGTTTTGCCCCTCATGTGGTCAGTTCTGAGGCATATTTCATGAGGCTCCTCAGAAGTTCCAGCAAAATAGAATACTGGCTGTCCAGAGGACTGGGCAACTTGATAATGCTTCTCTGTACAGGCTTTGCTTTCTTCTCTGCTTCATCCCCTACATCCAGCCTTCCTGCTCCCTGGAATCACGTTCCCAAGTAAACTATCTGGAGTTGTCATCTCAGGCTGTGCTTTCAGGGAACCCAGTAGCCCATTTCCATTTGCTACAGATTTTGCAAGAAGTGAGTAGAGCACCTGTCACTTTAGCCTATTTTCTGGTCAAACCTTAACTACTTTACTGTTTGAAGTTTCTTTGCAATGTTCACCACCCTTATTGATTCTAGAGAACATGAACATTGAAAGTATTTTTGAGTCTATAGGGACTTCACCATTTCTTTTACATCTGATATGTGGAATAAATGTCCTCGCTGCTCCAATAGAGTAATCCAAATCTGGAAATAAAGTATTCTAGAAGTCCTTAAATTTGTGTTAAAGTAAGGAACCCACTGGGCTTTGCTCCTTGTCTGAATCATTAGGTAGCTCCTAGATCACTCTGTTCTGAAACCCTGATCTTATTTTGGAAATAAATGAATCATGCCACCTTTGCACATGTGTACATCTTTACCATCCTAAGAATACATATACTATCACTATCGGATATCCCTATGGACTGCCTTTCTTCCATATAATAAAATCAACTTGAGTATTCAGGCCCCCAGTGGGAAGGATTAGCTTTGGTCATTGTTGTCAAAGTGAAGTGAGGTGAAGTCACTCAGTCGTGTCCGACTCTTTGCGACCCCGTGGGCTGTAGCCCACCAGGCTACTCTGTCCATGGGATTCTCCAGGCAAGAATACTGGAGTGGATTGCCATTTCCTTCTCCAGGGGATCTTCCTGACCCAGGGATCGAACCCAGGTCCCCTGCACTGCAAGCAGATGCTTTAACCTCTGAGCCACCAGCGAAGCCCTTGTTGTCAAAGCTTTGCTCAAATGTGCACCTGATGCAGAGGATCGCTGTGGTGGTAGTATTGAACCACATTGAAAGCTAAAGTGTGCAAATCATGGTGCTATTTCCATCTCCTACCCACTCATTTATTTGCATGTGCCAGACCATGGGTACAAGAGTCAGGGAAGAAGATTGCCAAGAAGTCCCCAGATAGTTCAATGATTCAAAACACTTTGTGCAAGTCTCCAAAACTTGTGTGTGTGTGTGTGTGTCCATGTGCAGGCTTGTGTGTCTGTATATGTGTGTGTGTATGTATGTATGGGTGTGTCTGAGTGTGCATGTGTGCATACATATGTCTGTGTGCACATATATGTACCCATGCTTGCACACACATACAAAGCATGAAGGAATGATTATGAAGAAGGGCAGCATCTGAAAGATCTTCGGAGGAGGTCAGTCACTTCATAGAGACAAGCGCAAAGGTGAAGTTTAATGAGGATTAACAGTCTCGGCCAAACTTTTAGCCAGAATAGCTATTTCATAATCGCTACATCAATGAGTGTCATTTCTACCTTTGTCTACCTGGTAGTTCAGCAATAAAGAATAGGCCTGCCAAAGCCTGCCAGTGCAGGAGACACAGGTTCGATCCCTGGATAAGGAAGATACCTTAGAGAAGGAAAGAGTAACCCAGTCCAGTATTCTTACCTGGGCAATCCCATGGACAAAGGAGCCGGGCGGATTACAGTCCATGGGGTTGCAAAAGAGTTGGACTTAGCAACTAAACAACAACAAAAACAATAGCAATACCCTTAGGCTGGCATTTATATACTCTTAAATATTTAATAGGTATAATAATAAAGTATTTGACCAATAAAGCAAAAGTTCATTTAATTTAGTCATTGTACAAAAAATTTATTCCAAATGTTCTATTTTTTTATTTTAATATGGCAGTAACTTACTCTGTCACAAAAATAAGACACACAGTCATCATTTAAAATTCAAACATAATTTGTCAAATGATTTGCCTTGAGTGAGTATATTAAGTGAATCTTAAATTAAAATTTAATTGCTGACATTTATTTTACCATGGACAGTTGCACCCTTCCAATTCTGTTTGAAAGTCTTAATCAAAATATTACTAAATACAAGACTTCCCTGGTGGCATGCTGGATGGGAGTCCGCCTGCCAATGCAGGGGACACAGTTTCGATTCCTGGTCTGGGAAGATCCCAAATACCCCAGAGCAACAAAAGCCCATGCATCACAACTACTGAATCCAAGCGCTAGAGTCCAGTAGCCGCAACTACTGAAGCCCATGCTCTGCAGCAAGGGAAGCCACACAACGAGGAAGCCACACAAAGCAGCGAAGAGGAGCCCTGGCTCGCTACAATTAGAGAAAGCCCACACACAGCAACATAGCCCCAGCGCAGCCAAAAATAGACAAGTAATTTTTAAAAATATTACCAAATACAACTTTTTCAATTTATTGTTGCCACAGACAGGCTGTGTATTCTTTCACCTTCAAGCTCCCTCAATAGAGAAACCACTGTCAACGTTATAAAAGTGGCAAACATTGTCCCATCTTTTAGATCCAGTCAAGGTGTCACCCGGGGTTGTGACTCACACGGGCTCTCAGAGCTGACCGTGCACATCACTTTACAGCTCCATCTTCAGTGACATGGGATTAGTAGCCTAGAATCAGCCCGGTTGGGAACATTTATACCATGGAAATCAGCAACACTACAAATCAGGGTGTGCGTCTCTGTTTTTCTGAGAGCTGGTTGTTATCATTTATCAGCATGCCACTGATAACAACCTTATTCAAGAAGACCTGGGTGAACCAGGCAGAGCTTGGGTACTAATAGAGTCTAGATTAGCCTATAAAACCAAACAATCATAAAATCTCAAGGTCGTATCAGAACAGAGGTTTATTATCACTTGGTCTGAGTGATAACTCTTGGTCTGAGTGATAAGTGCATTCCTCCGAGAGACTCCAAGACCCAGGCCTATAGAGGTTCCCCATCCTGCAACTGTAGCCTCTGGAACACATGACCACCACGGTTAATGCTGCAGGGCAATGGGACGTAGGGGACACTCACCTGGAAATAAAATGTTTCTGTGTATTAGCTTCCTCCTGCTGCTATAACCAATTACCACAAACTCAATGGCCTCTAACAATACAAACGTATTGTTACATTTATCTTATCTTATCTTACAGCTCTGGCTTAATCTCCTAGGGATCCAAGGGACTCTCCAGAGTCTTCTACAGCACCACGGTATGAAAGCTTTGATTCGTTGGTGCTCAGCTTGCTTTATGGTCCAACTCTCACATCTGTACAGGACCACTGGAAATACCATAGCTTTGACCAAAGAGACCTTTGTTGGCAAAGTGATGTCTCTGCTTTTTAATATACTGTCTAGGTTTGTCATAGCTTTTCGTCCTAGGAGCAAGGGTCTTGGTGGGACTTCAAGTTGATGCAACCACTATATAAAACAGTATGGAGGTTCCTCAAAAAAAACTAAAGATAGAGCTGCCATGTGATCCAGAAATTCCACTTCTGGCATATAATGGACAAAAATATAATTTAAATAGATACATGCATCCTTGTGTTCATAGCAGCACTGTTCACAATAGCCAAGACTTGAAAACTACCTAAATATCCATCAATAGATGAACGGATAGAGATGTGGCACATATACACAATAGAATATTTACTCAGTCATAAAGAAGAATGAAATAATGCCATTTGCATCAACATGGATGAAATTAGAGGTTATCATACTAAATGAGGTAAGTCAGGGAAAAAAAGACAAATACCATATGATATCACTTATATGTGGAACCTAAAATGTGACACAAATGAACTTTTATGAAATGGAAACTGACTCACAGACATAGAGAACAGACTTGTGGTTGCCAAGGGTGTTGGGGGCTTAAGGAAAGATGAACTGAGAGCTTGGGATTAGCAGATGCAAACTATTATACACAGAATGGATAAATAACAAGGTCTTATACAGGGAACTAGATTCAATATCCTGTGATAAACTATAATGGAAAAAATATGAAAAAGAATGCACATATATGTAAAACTGAATCATTAGACTTTATATCAGAAATTAACACACTATAAATTGATTATATTTCAATTAAAAAAGAAAATAGAGTCCAGTATTGATACAAGATTGATAAAGTATGGTTGTTGGTTTAGTTACTCAGTTCTGTCCATCTCTTGCGATACTATAGACCATAGCCCACCAGGCTCCTCTGTCTGTAGGATTTTCCAGGCAAGAATACTGGAGTGGGTTGCCATTTCCTTCTCCAAAAAGATAAAGTATATTTTGGTGTATGATAAAAAAAATTAAAAATCTCCAGAATCTTAAAGCTCTATCCTGGAAAACTTGATTCTAAAATAGTAAATATATTTTGATCCAATTTGGTTCATAAAAGAGGAAAATTTGCCTTTAAATCATAACCTTCAGAAGAGATTTTTCTTTTGTTCAAAGATAATTAAAAACAAATGTAATATTCCTAAATATTAAAAAAAAGCATTGTATTTGATGGGTCAGAGATGAACAATACACTACCTAATCTGATATCCTGTTGACTGGAAGAAATGTGCTTTGAAGGCTGTATGTTTGCACTTGGCCAATTATCACATTTATTTGGGTGAAAGCATGAATACAAAGCCATTTCCCCCAGACAATTATGTTATATGGTCCAAAGATTGGTGGTGACTTTCCCCTACCATCAATTTTACTTCTACTGAAGCCTCTTTCTTTTTCTACCTACTGTCTTCAAAGTGAGAAAGAAGAATGCACACCATTTAATCTGCATGAAAGTCCAGAATCAAAGAATAAAAAATCTTTTTGTTTTTAAGGTTCAAAAATTGGAGCCTATTATACAGAGTGAAGTAAGTCAGAAAGAAAAACACCAATACAGCATATTAACACATATATATGGAATTTAGAAAGATGGTAATGATGACCCTACATGCGAGAGAGCAAAAGAGACACAGATGCAAAGCATAGACTTTTGGACTCTGTGGGAGAAGGCAAGGGTGGGATGATTTGAGAGAATAGCACTGAAACATGTATATTACCATATGTGAAATAGATCACCAGTCCAGGTTTGATGCATGAGACAGGACGCTCAGGGCTGGTGCACTGGGATGACCCTGAGGGATGGGATGGGGAGGGAAGTGGGAGGGAGGGTCAGGATGGGGACACATGTACACCCATAGCTGATTCATGTCAATGTATGGCAAAAACCACCACAATATTGTAAAGTAATTAGCCTCCAATTAAAATAAATAATAAATAAATAAATAGAAAGGAGAACTCTTAGGGAAAGAAAAGGTTCAGAGTGATCAACTATCTTTGGCAATTACACAGGCTACTACAATGGAAGAAGGAAAAATGTTGAGACCCACTGAAGCTTAATTACTCTCCATATTTACTCTCATCCCTTCCTTGCAGTCTGCATCTCTGCCTTAATTCATAGCTAATCGAGGTCAGAGTCAGGGTTAATAGCCTGCAGCTCAACATTCATTAAGTCATTCGCTGATCATTAAAACATCCTGAAAGAGCTGTATGCTGAAGTTTTAATAGCAGCAATATATGGAGACTTGCTGTTCTCAAATACTAATAATTGCTCTTTTATGACAGTAAGGAAGTGTGTGTATCCAACAGCTAATATTAATCTTGATTACCAGTTCCGCTCTCAATATAAATTCAGAGCCAAATTTTTAGGAAAACTCCCAGAATGATGAGATTTCATGCACTAGAATTTTCTGACCCAGGAGCTATTGTCACAGCTCTGGGGATCAGAAAGTTCTCTTGATACTGAAAGAACCAGGTATGGGAAAGTGCCCTGGAGCTGGTCTGGAAGATTCTTTTAATCCTGGCATTGTCTTCAGTCCTTCCTGCAGATATTAACTGAGCACTGGTGACAGAAAGGCTCATGACTAGGGATACAGTAGTGAACAAGACAAATATGATCTTACGGAATTATATTTCAGCCACCTGGAAATATTCCCTCGCCCACGTTAAACTGAAGAATTTGGAAAATGGTTTTAAAAAAATCACTTATCCATCTTTAAGGATAAGTTTCAAATACATTTCAATGTTTGGTTGTGTAGCTACTTGTATAACTTGAAAAGTATAAAACAGTACTATAGATTATATCTTAATATCAATACATAGTTAGGTCTTGTATTGGGGAAAAACCCAATGGTTTTTGGAAAACCTCAGTGGTCTTCCACCCGAGTAAGGAAAAATTCAAGCCTCCCTCCTTTGTATCTTTTATTTCCTATTCAGAACACTTCACTCCTGATACTTCTGGGCACCAAATGTGTGGGGACTTTTCCCTCATCAAACAATTCTGTGACATCGGCTGACTGTCCTACAATTTAATTCAATTCTGACACTATTTACCTGGAATGTGTGCTTAGTCACTCAGTCATGTCCGACTCTTTGTGACCCTTTGGACTGTAGCCCACCAGGCTCTTCTGTCCGTGAGATTTCCCAGGCAAGAGTACTGGAGTGGACTGTCATGCCCTTCTCCAGGGGATCTTCCTGACCCAGGGATCAAACACATATCTCCTGTGTCTCCTGCATTGCAAATAGATTCTTTACCTGCTGAGCCATCAGAGAAGCCCCTGGATTTACTTGGATTTACTGGATTTACCTAGAGGTAGCATCGAGTCCACCGAAAAATTGATGCTATTGAACTGTGGTGTCGGAGAAGACTCTTCAGAGTCCCTTGGACTGCAAGGAGATCCAACCAGTCCATCCTAAAGGAGATCAGTCCTGGGTGTTCATTGGAAGGACTGATGCTGAAGCTGAAACTCCAGTACTTTGGCCACCTCATGTGAAGAATTGACTCATTGGAAAAGACCCTGATGCTGGGAGGGATTGGGGGCAGAGGAGAAGGGGACGACAGAAGATGAGATGGCTGGGTGGCATCACCGACTCAATGGGCATGAGTTTGAGTAAACTCTGGGAGTTGGTGATGGACAGGGAAGCGTGGCGTGCTGCAATTCATGGGGTCACAAAGAGCTGGACACGACTGAGCAACTGAACTGAACTGAACAGAGCATCGAATCCCATAGATTAATTAAGGGTTTAGTCACATGTGACGGTCCCCCACTTCAGATGCCAGTCACAAGTAGTAGGTCCCCAGGTTACCTACAACTTCTTTCTGACTTGGCTAAAAACCACAGGTAACCATAACTTCCTCCTCCTTGGCTTAGGTTATTTGCTGAAACAGTGCCCAGATGTCAGGGGAGCACGTACTTACATATACTAATTTATTAAAGGATATGATTAAAGGCGCAAATGAGCAGCCAGATGAAAAGATGCACAGGGCAAGTTCTAAGAGGGTCCCTAGCAAAGGAGCTTCTGTCCCAGTGGAGGTAGGTGCATCACCTTCTCAGTTCAGGGATGTGCTCACCAATCTGGAAGCTTTCTAATCCAAGAACTGTTGGAATTTTTATGGAGACTTCCTCCTGTAAGCATTTCCAGGGAGGGAGAAATTTCCCCCCATGTCTCCTGAGTTCTTGTGGCAGGACTAACATTAAAATTGACCCAAGACATATTAAAAGAAGAGGAGAAAACAAATTTCAATTTGTGGGCACAGAGCTCTCATAGAAATGGGACCTACAAAGTGGCCAAGCAGGCAACTTTCATACTTTTTACATAAAGAAACAATAAATATATGAGGATTTGACAAGACAAAGACACTTGAGCTTTGGGTGTTCAATTAGTGAAGAATCCAAATAGTCTAGATTTGGGGTAGTAGGTTAAAGAAGTGACAAGGGTTTTTCATTTAGCCCCTTTGGCCCCAAATTCCCTATTTCTGACTATACGGGTGTCCTTCTACCTCCAAAGGCAGGGAGTGAAACTTTCACGTGGGAGATTGATTTCCTGCTTTCAGGGAGACAAAGAGGAGGATCAGAGTGTCCCTCTTTCCTCCACCTTTTCTTAAATAACTTTAATTCGAAATAATCAATATACCATTGAGGCAAGTTTGTGGACAGCCTGCCCTGAGCCCCAACATTACCTCCTCTGAAACTTCCCTGCAAGTTTTTCATATTAAAAACTGACTGGTAGATCACTTCATTTCACTGTACCACTCTCTTCATCTTGACAATAGGTCAGTTCATTTAAACTAATTTCAGGAGGCAGTGGTGCGGGTCAGCTCCCAAAGTCAGGCCTACATTATGCAAGCAATTGGGTATTTAATAAGACACGTGTCTATGGAAACATAAGAAAAAACAAAGGTTAGTGACTGGAGCAGTTATAGACCAGCTTCTGAGCCCAGGAGCAGTCAGTCAAGGAGATCTGGGATGTCAGAGTTACAGCATCTTTTGCAGTTTGAAATGTTTCTGATGATGTCCTCAGATGCTCAGGTAAACTTTCTGAGTGGTTCAAACAGCAGTAGAAATGAAGCTTGTCATCTGGAATAATGCTCGGTCATAAAAAAGAATGAAATCATGCCGTGTGCAGCAATAGGATGGGCCTGGAGGATGTTATACTTCACGAAATGTCAGACAAAAAGACAAATACTACCTGTTATCATTTATATGTGGAATCTAAAATATAAAACAAGTGAATATAGCAAAACAGAAACCGATTCAGATATGGACAGCAAACTAGCAGTGACCAGTGAGGAGAGGGAAGGGCAAAGGGGAAAGATAGATGGTGGGGATTAAGAGAAGCAAACTGGTGTGTGTAAGATAATTAGACTACAAGGACATATAACACAGGGAATATAGCCAATAGTTTACAATCAATTTAAATGGAGTACAATTTACGAATTTTTTGAATCATTGTGCTTTTAGGTGTAATGATTTCATTATACCTGAAACTAACATAATATTATAAATCAACAATACTTCAATTAAATAATTTTTAAATTAAAAACTCTATCACTTTAATGGAAAGAAAAAACAAGTTTTAATTTTTTTTAAAAGTGTGCTCAGTGTTTATTAGACACAGTAGTATATATTATCTGTAGATTATTCATGTGCAAGGCAGATGCTTTTTTTAAATTTGCTTTTTAATTGGAGTATAATTGCTTTACAGTGTCTACTAGAAATAATAAGAAAAGTAAGATATGTTTTGGGGTTACTGTGCTATGCTTACTTTTGATATTAAAACTCATTTACTTAATAAGTATTTTCCAATGTAATTCCTTTCCAAAGACTTCCTTTTTTTTTAACAAACAATGCAACTTTTTATGTCTATTTTAATTTATTCCTTGTTCTCTTTTCCATTTAGAAATAAAGAGCTTTAAGACAAAATCTCTTTCTTTCTCTTTAACAAAAACATCTCCATGCCTTACAACCCCAAAACATATTTTACTTTTCTTATTATTTCTAGTAGCTTTAGTCATACATATTAGATTTTTTAATTCTTAGAAACCTTAAATTTTTTTGGAAAAATGAAATTGTGCACTGTGTTGGCATTCTGTGACTTGGCAAGCTTATAAATACATATCTTAATTTCTAGAAACATATGCTACTTGATAGTACATTCTTTCAATAATGCACAAGATATACATGCGCAAGATATTTACTAATAGACCCCAAAATATTTATTCTCTCTGTAACAAAAGGTCAAAGGTACATAAACTTAGAGTAGTTTAGCAATTAATGATTCAGTATTTTATCTCATTTGTAAATGATCTAGACATTCAATGAATTCCTATTATTTAATTTAATTTAGAAAAATGCTAAGTGAGTATATTACTGAAGAGTTACAGGAAACTAAGTAGGCATACCATAAAACAATTATAGTTTGAAAGTTCACCTAAAAACTCTTACTATTAGTTACATCTATTTAATTCATTTCTTCTTGATAATAGTACTTAGGTTATTCATGAAAATTTCATGAGAAGTTTAAGCAGTTAGTCATTAAGTTTTATGCTTTTGTGTTCATTTGTCTTTTGCTGACAAACTTTGCAGCAGAGACAACAGGACCCCATCTGACTAGTAAACCTAGGTAGATAAAAGTTGTTTATCTACATTATGTTTAATGCTGATAAATCTGAAGACATATCTGTATTAGCTAAACCTTCAAATTAATTTCTATATACTATAGATTATCCTAAATCATGTAACCTTGAAAGATATTTGGGTTAATTTTTCTTATATTTTTGAGAATTTTTATATAGATGTTTATTTAAGCCAATTAAATAGAGCTCTTTTAGAGATTAATTTTGGCAATATCATTTGAAGGTAAAGAAGAAAAAATACCATATCTATAATGTATACATTGACATAAAGATAGACACAACCAAAGATTTCATAGTTTTTACTTTTAAACTTTAGTCATGAATCAGGAACAACACAAATCTTACCAGTTTATGAAAAATAGCTGAAATGAATCAAGTTTACTCACTCAGATGGCAAAAATCTTTTGTTATTTGTGGAAAAGATTTAAGCTACATTTGTCCTTGATAAGCAATTTTTAAGGAGGCTGAATTTGCGGGCAAGAGAGTTCCTCCAGCAGTTTTTATATTAAAAGTCCTCTTTCCCTCTTTTTTTAGTTTCAGATTGTAGTGATTGAGTTAATCCAGACTCAGTCTCAATTGATTGTGGCCTGTGTTTACATTTCAAAGACATGACAAATTCATAACTTTAAGGGGCAGAAAAAGAAAAGTTTTCTTCTAGGAATTTTGGAGTACATTTGGTGGGTTGAGTGGTAGAGAACCTGCTTGCTCATGTGGGAGATCTAAGAGACAAGGGTTCGATTCCTGGGTCTTAAAGATCCCCTGGCGGAGGGCATGGCAACCCACTCCAGTATTCTTGCCTGGAGAATCCCATGGACAGAGGAGCCTGGCAGGCCACAGTCCATGGGGTCACAAAAGTTGGACGCTGAAGTGACTGAAGCAACTTAGCATGCACACGTATGTCAACTATCATAAGTCTTAGGGTGATTATTGTTTAAATTTTTTTCTTCTTTAGTACAGAACACTTTTATTCCAATATCCTGATTTTTTATAATAACTACAAGCATTTGAGAGAAATAACCGACATTTTGGGATTGGTAAAGATAGGTGGGCTTGACTTGTTACTAGCATTGTAGTTCTGATTTTGTACAGATTAGCAAGACAAAGAAAATTCTAGGCCCCACACCAGACTTCCCAACCTGGGGATCTGGCAAAGGAACCGAGATGTCAACAACAACAATGAGCAAGACAAAGACTATTGCTTCTATTAGACCTTTAATATTGGCTTCCAGCTGATCAATTTCCAGATTATTTGCAGGGGGGACTGGGGAATTGCTGAGGAGATCAAGCAATTTTTTTTTTTTCCAGAAGGGGAATTTATGTTGGATCTTTGTTTTAGTTTCAATTCTGTTATTGTGCATAAGGGACTCCCTAAAGCCAGCCACTGTAACTTTTCTCCCCTTTTAATTTGGTTCTCTCATAAGTACCAATATGAAAGCAATTTACTAATTATGAGATCTTTCAAGAATTTCCTTTCAAATATAGCCAATCATCATCTGGTCATTGACAAGTAGGATCTCATATTAATTTCAAATAGTGACTCGAACCAATAAACCTTTGTTTTCTATAGCTTAGCCAAAGACATAGGAGGTAACTCACAAGAGAATATGTCGATCTCACGAGATCTAGAAAGTTTACTTCCAGAGTTAGTCTAAGAAAGTATAAGTCCTTCATTGCTACAGGCGGTGAGAATGGTGCAGTGAAAATGGTGTCTCCAGTTACTGGTGAAAGCATGGATGCCTCAGGTCACAGCCCCACTAATCTGTGACACTAGGTAGGCACTACCGGAATAGGACTTTTCCAGGAATAGCAAAGCAACAAAGACTAGGACAACAGAGGTCCTTTGTGGACTGTAACATGTTGTGACAAATTCTCCTGAGAGCCAGCAAGGTCAGACAGAGAGCGCTGCTTGTGACTTTGTGTCTCTTTGAGTCTTGGAACTCCAGTCTATTTGACTACCAGAGGCACCCTGGCAAATGTACCCACTAGACGGTGGAGACCAGTGAAAATATTCTCAATAGACTCAAAGCCAAGCTCTCAGGACGTAGAACAGGATGGAATGAGAAACTCATCTGGTTTTCTTAATACAGGACCCATGGCCAAGTTTGCTATATAGATGCTGGTCTGGGGAGAACCATCAATTAACCAGCTGGCTTGAAGAGCAGGCTGATGGAGCCTGTGCCTGGCATTCTGTCCTATTGTTCCTCCTCCTCATGACAAATGAAACAATAAACAAATAACTCTGGGAGAAAAGAATCAGTAAAAAAAGGAGAGTACCCATATACAAACACCAGAGTTGCTATATTGCAAGAAACTAGCTCCACAATTATTTTCTCCAGCTAATGTAAATTGAAAGAGAAAGAAAAGGACTTTTCCCACTTTCACTGTCACCAGAACTTACAGGTAGAGATCTGGAAGGCAGATGTGGTAAGAAATCTTATCTTCTGTTGGTCTTTGTCAGAATTCCTTCTTCTCTAGGAAACATCAGTTTTCACTCTTTAAGATCTTCAGCTAATTGGATGAGGCCCACCTGCATTGTAAAGACTCATCTGCTTTACTTAAAGTCAAGCAATCATAAAAGTGACATCTGCAAAATACCTTCTGGCAACATCATAACTAGTGCTTGACCAAATAGCTGGGCACAGTAGTACAGTCAAAATGACATATCAAATTAACCATCAGTGAGATGGTAGAACTCATCATTAAGTTTACTAACACGGGAAGGAAAATGTGAGAGCAGAAAAATGAGTTGGGTTTCAGACTTATAGAGTTAGAAATGACTGTAGAACCACCACCAAGTTCTGAAACTAACCATAAAAGTGTGGCTGGTTTGTGCCAGTAAGAAGGGAAAGTTTCAAGTGAAGATGAGCTGGCAATTTCAAGTACTAGGGAGAAAGACAGTTCAGTTCAGTTCAGGAGCTCAGTCATGTCTGACTCCTTGTGACTGCATGGACTGCAGCACGCCAGGCCTCCCTGTCCATCACCAATTCCCAGAGTTTACTCAAACTCATGTCCATTGAGTCGGTCATGTCATCCAACCATCTCATCCTCTGTAATCCCCTTCTCCTCCTGCCTTCAATCTTTCCCAGCATCTGGGTCTTTTCCAATGAGTCAGTTCTTCACATCAGGTGGCCAAAGTATTGGAGTTTCAGCTTCACCATGAGTCCTTCCAATGAATATTCAGGACTGATTCCCTTTAGGATGGACTAGTTGGATATCCTTGAAGTCCAAAGGACTCTCAAGAGTCGTCTCCAACACCACATTTCAAAAGCATCAATTCTTTGGTGCTCAGCTTTCCTTATAGTCCAACTCTCACATCCATACATGACTACTGGCAAAACCATAGCTTTGACTAGACAGATCTTTGGCAAAGTAATGTCTCTGCTTTTTAATATGCTGTCTAGGTTGGTCATAACTTTTCATCCAAGGAGCAACTGTCTTGGAATTTCATGGATTCAGTCACCATCTGCAGTGACTTTGGAGCCCCCCAATATAGTCTCTCATTGTTTCCACTGTTTCCCCACCTATTTGCCATGAAGTGATGGGACCAGATGCCATGATCTTAGTTTTCTGAAAGTTGAGTTTTAAGCCTACTTTCTCACTCTCCTCTTTCACTTTCATCAGGAGGCTCTCTAGTTCTTCTTCGCTTGGTGCTATAAGGGTGGTGTCATCTGCATATCTGAGGTTATTGATACTTCTCCCGGCAATCTTGATTTCAGCTTATGCTTCATCCAGCCCAGCATTTCTCATGATGTACTCTGCATATAAGTTAAATAAGCAGGGTGACAATACACATCCTTGACATACTCCTTTCCCTATTTGGAACCAGTTTGTTGTTCCATGTCCAGTTCTAACTGTTGCTTCTTGACCTGCATACAGATTTCTCAGGAAGCAGGTCAGGTGGTTTGGTATTTCCACATCTTGAAGAATCTTCCACAGTTTGTTGTGATCCACACTGTCAAAGGCTTTGGCATAGTCAATAAAGCAGAAATAGATGTTTTACTGGAACTCTCTTGCTTTTTTGATGATCCAATGGATGTTGGCAATTTGATCTCTGGTTCCTCTTCCTTTTCCAAATCCAGCTTGAACATCTGGAATTTCATGGTTCACATACTGTTGAAGCCTGATTTGGAGGGTTTTGGGCACTACTTTGCTAGCGTGTGAGATGAGTGCAATCGTGTGGTAATTTGAGCATTATTTGGCATAGTCTTTCTTTGGGATTTGAATGAAAACTGACCTTTTCCAGTCCTGTGGCCACTGCTGAGTTTTCCAAATTTGTTGGCATATTGAGTGAAGCACTTTCACAGCATCATCTTTTAGGATTTGAAATAGCTCAACCAGAATTCCATCACCTCCACTAGCTTTGCTAGTAGTGTTGTTTCCTAAGGTCCACTTCACTTTGCATTCTAGGATGTCTGGCTCTAGGTGAGTGATCACACCATCGTGATTATCTGGGTCATGAATATCTTTTTTGTGTAGATCTTCTGTGTATTCTTGCCACCTCTTCTTAATATCTTCTGCTTCTATTAGGTCCATACTATTTCTGTCCTTTATTGAGCCCATCTTTGCAGGAAACGTTCCCTTGGTATCTCTAATTTTCTTGAAGAGATCTCTAGTCTTTCCCATTCTATTGTTTTCCTCTATTTTTTTTGCACTGATTGCTGAGGAAGGCTTTCTTATCCCTCCTTGCTATTTGTTGGAACTCTGCATTCAAATGGGTATATCTTTCCTTTTCTCCTCTGCCTTTCATGTCTCTTCTTTTCACAGCTATTTGTAAGGCCTCCTCAGACAGCTATTTTGCCTTTTTGCATTTCTTTTTCTTGGGGATGGTCTTGATCACTGCCTCCTGTACAATGTCATGAACCTCTGTCCATAGTTCTTCAGGAACTCTGTCTATCAGATCTAATCCCTTGAATCTATTTGTCACCTCCACTGTATAGTCATAAGGGATTTGATCTAGGTCAGACCTAAAAGGTCTAGTGGTTTTCCCTACTTTTTTCAATTTAAGTCTGAATTTGGCAATAAGGAGTTCATGATCTGAGCCATGGTCAGCTCCCAGCCTTGTTTTTGCTTTCTGTATAGAGCTTCTCCATCTTTGGCTGCAAAGAATATAATCAATATGATTTCATATTGACCATCTGGTGATGTCCATGTATAGAGTCTTCTCTTGTGTTGTTGGAAGAGGGTGTTTGCTATGACTAGTGCATTTCCTTGGCAAAACTCTATTAGCCTTTGCCCTGCTTCATTCTATACTCCAAGGACAAATTTGCCTGTTACTCCAGGTATTTCTTGACTTCCTACTTTTACATTCCAGTCCCTTATAATGAAAGTAAAAAGTGAAAGTGAAAGTCACTCAGTTGTGTCTGACTCTTTGTGACCCCATGAACTATACAGTCTATGGAATTCTCCAGGCCAGAATACTGGAGTGGGTAGCCTTTCCCTTCTCCAGGGGAATCTTCCCAACCCAGGGATTGAATCCAGGTCTCCCATATTGCAGGCATATTCTTTACCAGCTGAGCCCTAAGGGAAGCCCAAGAATACTGGAGTGGGTAGCCTATCCCTTCTCCAGTGGATCTTCCTGACCCAGGAATCGAACCGGGGTCTCCTGCATTGCAGGCAGATTCTTTACCAACTGAACTATCAGGGAAGCCTATAATGAAAAGGACATCTTTTGGGGGTGTTAGTTCTAGGTCTTCATAGAACTGTTCAACTTCAACTTCTTTAGCATTACTGGTTGGGACATAGACTTGGATTACTGTGATATTGAATGGTCTGCCTTGGAAACCAACAGAGATCATTCTGTCATTTTTGAGACTGCATTCAAGTACTGTATCAGACTCTTTTGTTGACTATGATGGCTACTCCATTTCTTCTAAGGGATTCTTGCCCACAGTAGTAGATATAATGTCAGTTAAATTCACCCATTCCAGTCCATTTTAGTTCACTGATTCCTAAAATGTCGATGTTCACTCTTGCCATCTCCTGTTTGACCACTTCCAATTTGCCTTGATTCATGGGCCTAACATTCCAGGAACCTATGCAATATTGCTCTTTGCAGCATCGGAGTTTACTTCCATCACCAGTCACATCCACAACTGCGTGTTGGTTTTGCTTTGGCTCCATCTCTTCTTTCTGGAGTTATTTCTCCACTAGCATATTGGGCACTAGCAATCTGGGGAGTTCATCTTTCAGTGTCCTATCTTTTTGCCTTTGCATACTTTGCATGTTCATGGGGTTCTCAAGGCAAGAATACTGAAGTGGTTTGCCATTCCCTTCTCCAGTGGACCACGTTTTGTCAGAACTCTCCTCCAGAGAAAGACAGAGACACCATCAAATTTGCTGATGTGGAGGTCAATCATAAGACTAGTGAGAATATTGGAGAATATTAGAGAAAATCACAAGAGTAGAGTATAAACCACTTTTTAAGACCACCTCTCTGGCAGCCCAATTGTTTCCAGGAATATCAGATGCAGCAAAACAATATTTAAACAATAGTAATTTAGACAGCTCTTTGAAGAATCATTAACCGGAGCCCAAGACACGCCAAGAAGAAGGGGCTAAACCAAGCAAGGAACATTGTACTCCACAACTACCTCATGTTGTGTGCTCTCTGGAAAACCACTTAATCATTCTGAGCCTTTTCTACAAGCCTGGAATAATTTATACCTGGTTTATAGAAATAGTATGAGGATTAATTCCATTGTAGCTCAGTCAGTAAAGAATCCACGTGCAATGCAGGAGACCTGGATTCGATGCCTGTATTGGGAAGATCCCCTGAAGAAGGAAATGACAACCCACTCTCTTGTCTGGAGACTCCCATGGACAGAGGACCCTGGCAGGCTACAATCCATGAGATCACAAAGAGTCAGACATGACTGAACACCTAAACCACCACCATGAGGGTTAAATTATATTTGTGTATATAAAAGTAACAGTTAATTGAAAACAGAGATGCAATTATTAGTAGCTATTATAAATTGTTGTTTCCATTAAGCATTTATCTAATAATAAAAGGATCTTAACATTGAAGAATTTGGTCAACCTTCATTTAAAGCCTATTTTATGCTCTTTTAAAGCAAGCCATTTAGATTTATTTCCTAATTTTATAGATCACAGACATAGACCTTAGGAAATTGAACCTCAGAAAACATTTTAAACATTTAACTATTACTTGAATTTTTGATGCATTAAATGCCATGTGGTTAGCCTTTCTTCCTTTCATATTTATGAACTCAGAGCTATGGTAGAAAATTTTCAACATGAAGCAGTACTGGTATTCTTAGCTAATTAGAGTCAGCAGTCTTTTTGCTAATTTGAGGCTTTTGTTATCTAGGCAAAAATACAGCTAAGTTTTCATTAGGCAAAGTTAAAGACAATCCATTTTTAAAAATAATTGGCGTCCATTATTTCCTTCCCACTGAAGCGTGTTACTGTGAATTTATTACAAAGGGAAAAAAAATTGTTTAAAAAATGGTGACAGACAAGCATGGCTTCCTGCTCTCTAAAGATAAACCACTGATGAGCCATAGGAATTGAACAGAGAAATGATGGGCTGTTCCTTGATGTGCATGTTTGCAACAGGGTGACCACAGGATGGCATCTGTGCTCCGATTCCTGGTGTAAATACTGGACATTTGTCGCACTTAAACAGGGCTTCCCAGGTGGCTCAGTGGTGAAGAATCCATCTGCCAATGCAGGAGAAGCAGGAGACATGACTTCGATCCCTGGGTAGGGAAGATCCCCTGGAGGAGGAAATGGCAAACTGCTCCAGTATTCTTGCCTGGAAAATTCCAGGGACAAGGGAGTCTGGTGGGCTACCATTCATGGAGTTTCAAAGAATTGGACAAGACGGAGCAGCTGAGCGTGAGCATGGCAACTTTACGAAGCCTTCAGCTCCTTTAGTGATAGGTGTGATTAGATCTGCTAGATAAATTGGTCCATTAGAATTCCAAAATGCAGAACACTGACAACACCCAATGCTGGCAAAAAATGTGGAGCAACAAGAACTCTCAGTCCTGGCTGGTGGAAATGCAAAATGGTACAGCCACTTTGGAAGACGCTGCGTGGTTTCTTGCAAAACATACTCTTACCATAATACTCAGTAATTGTGTTCATTGTTATTTATCCAAAGGGTTTGAAAACTTATACCTACACACAAACCTGCACAGGGATATTTGTTGTAGCTTTATTTATAATTGACAAAGAACTTGGAAGCCACCAAGATGTCTCATTCAACAGGTGAATGGATAAATACACTGTGGTACATCCAGCCAGTGAAGTATTAGTGCCAAAAGGAAATCAGTTATCAAGCCAGAAGAAAACACAGATGAACCTTAAACTCATATTATTGAGTGGAAGAGCCAGTCCAGAAAGTCTACATACTGTGGGATTCCAATCATATGAAGTTCTAGAAAAGGCAAAACTATAGAGACAGTTCTTCCTCTTCCTTGGAAGAAAAGCCCCTGGAGCTCTCTTAACTGCTTTTTTGCTTTCTTAACTGCTTCATGCTGTCTCCCCTACATAGTGTGGCAGAGAAGGAAGCACCCCAAGACACTGAATAATACTGTGTCTTATTCCATAGAAGCTCCATGGGAGCAGGAGCTTGGGTCCTTTGTTTAGTTCATTTTAATATGTCCAAGCCCCTGTGACAATGTCTTGCTTATGATAAGTGCTGTGCATATATAAAATGGTTTTTTTTAAAGGCTTTTAAAAAGAGCAGTTTTAGGTTCAGTAAAATTCAAAGGAAAGCATATCCTGCCCCTTATCAACATCCCCCACCAGAGTGGAACAGTTGTTACATTCCATGAACCTGTGTTGACACATAATATTTACCCAACATTCATGAAGGTAGAGCTGAGGGTGTGCAGTGGTAGGTGGAGAGCAGACAGAAATAAGCCTGGAGGAATATAATTTGAACAGACAGTTCTCTGTGGGCAGAGACTCTAAGAGGTGAGAAATCAAGGCCAATTCGATTTGCTTCTTCATTTCTCAGTGTAGGGCCTCCCTGATAGCTCAATTGGTAAAGAATCCTCCTGCGATGCAGGAGACCCTGGTTTGATCCTTGGGTTGGGAAGATCCCCTGGAGAAGGGAAAGGCTACCACTCCAGTATTCTGGCCTGGAGAATTCCATGGACTGTTCAGTCCCTGGGGTCTCAAAGAGTTGGACACGGAGCAACTTTCGCTTTCATTTTATCAGTGTACCAAGAAAATAAAGAAATGTCAAAAGGGATTATAAAAAGTAGGTATTTTAAATGTTTGCACTATTAATGCTTCAACACAAATATATAAACATCAATCACTATGTGAGTAATCTCACTTTCTGATAAAGCAAAAAATATAAATTTGTGGTCTTCTATTAGTGTGAGGCTACCTCCCCCAAAACACTTGTGCACACAAACACACACACACACACACAATATCTAGTGCCCACACAACATCCACTTAAGAAATCTTCCTTGTAAGGAATGATAGGATTAGGAATTTTATCATAAGAGCAGTTGGAGTCCTTGGAAAGAATTGAAGCCGGGGAGTGGCATAATCTCATATACAATGTTATCAACTACTGGAAATGGATTCAAGAGAGATAGAATTGAAGCAAGAGACAGTGGGAACAGTTGCTGTAATCCACACGAGAAATGAGGGTGGGGTGAGGAGCAGAGCAGTGGTTCTGGAATGAGAGTTGAATTAGAAAAATATTTGGATGCTAGAATCAGCAGGACTTGGTGTCTGACTGAATAAGAAACGTGAAGGAGACAGGGGAAATGATTTGGCAATCAAAATAGTCAAGTTACTTTCAGCATGTTAGGAACTGAATGTTTACATCCTCTTAAAACTCAAAGGTTGAAGCGCTAAGCCCCCAAGTAATGATATATGGAGATAGGGCTTTAGGGTAGTAATTAGGGTTAGACAAGGTTATAATGGGGCTTCCCAAGTAGCACTAGTGATAAAGAACTGCCTGCCAACTCAGGAGACATAAGAGAAGTGGGTTTGATCCCTGAGTCAGGAAGATTCCCTGAAGGAGGGCAATGCAACCCACTCCAGTATTTTTGCCTGGAGAATTCCATTGACAGAGGAACCTGGCAGACTACAGTCCATAGGGTCCCAAAGAGTTGTACACAATTAAAGTGACTTAACACCCACACACAAGGTCTTTAGGATGGGGCTCTCATCCTGGGATTCAGTGCAGTTCAGTTGCTCAGTCGTGTCCGACTCTTTGCGACCCCATGAACCGCAGCACGCCAGGCCTCCCTGTCCATCACCAACTCCCGGAGTTTACTCAAACTCGTGTCCATCTAGTTGGTGATGCCATCCAACCATCTCATCCTCTGTCATCCCCTTCTCCTCATGCCTTCAATCTTTCCCAGTATCAGGGTCTTTTCCAATGAGTTAGTTCTTTGCATCACGTGGCCAAAATATTGGAGTTTCAGCTTCAACATCAGTCCTTCCAATGAACACCCAGGACTGACCTCCTTTAGGATGGACTGGTTGGAACTCCTTGCAGTCCAAAGGACTCCAACACCACAGTTCAAAAGCATCAATTCTTCAGTGCTCAGCTTTCTTTATAGTCCAACTCTCCCATCCATACATGACTCCTAGAAAAACCATAACCTTGACTACATGGACCTTTGTTGACAAAGTAATGCTGGAATTACTGTCCTTCTAAGAGAAGAAAGAGACAAGAGCACTTTCTCTCTCCACTATGTGAAGATACAGCAAGAGGACAGCCATCTACAAGCTAGGAAGAAATCTCTAGAAACTGAATCTGCAGGTATAACCTTGATCTTGGACTCTCCAGGCTCCGAAGGTGTCAAAAATATATGTCTGTTGTTTAAGCCACCCAATCCATAGTATTTTGTTGTATCAGCCCAAGCAAACCAACAATTTAGAACATAACATCCGTTTCTATAACATCTTCACTTCCTTGAATGGTTTTTTAATCCATATAACCTCCACTGGTTTGTTTGTTTGTTTTCCCTCCACTGGTTTTAAATCATTAGTGTTACAACATAATTGAGTGTTTCATTTTCAAGACAGTTTGCAAGGGTATGTTGACTGTAAAGAATCCGCTTTCTTAAAAAAAAAAAATAATGCCTTCATGTATCTCCTTTCACCCTCTAACATTTCTATGAAGCTCCCACTTTGAGCAGCGTTCTGACATTTGTGATCTAATTCTGAAATGTTATTTCCTCCTACATGTGAATAAACATAAATTCAGTTGTGGTTCAGGCTTGCCCTTACTATTAAAAAGAAGTTATTGAAAGAATTGTCACAGATGAAAGATGTATTTATAAGTACTATTCAAAAATAAGTACCTAGTGTTATAGAAACATTAAATTTTATTTCAAGATTCACTAATGTTTCTATCTTTATTAAATTTGGAAAATAAATTTCAGTGAAAGAAAACTGAAAAATATTCTGCAGTATCTGCCTCTAAAGCAAGGCCATATTCTACCATGGCAATGTGTCAAGGCTAATGGATATCTTCAAAGGTTCAGTTGCAGGACCATGGACCAGGCTGGATTCATGCGGTTTTATAATTGCATGCCCGGGTCTACCTTAGTTGGCTAGCACACTGTACTAATGAAGCCAATGGCAACAGTTCAAATCCCCAAGCAGGCAATTTGCTTCTCTCTGCTGGTGGTGAGGGCTGTAATACCTGTACCAAGTCCAGGCCTCAGAAATGTGTGTCAATCATCTCTGCGTCAAGAGACAGTGCCAATGACTTAATGGCAATCTGTCCTTTCCATTAGAAAAACATCTAAAAGCACATGTGCAACCCATGGAGGGAGATAGGTGTCACCTTCAACTACAATGAGTAGAACATTTCTCATATTAAGACAACAAACAAAATTCCTGCCAGAAGCAAGTCATAACTGTCACCAAGAATGATGACCTTAAATTAGACTCCACATGAATAATTTCTTCATTTTTCATCTTTGACCAAACAGCACTAAATTTGCCATTAAGTAAAAACTATGTGAAGTGCACATTTACCTGCTTCCTTCCTGTCTCCCAGAATTGTTATGAGACTGAATCAGATAGTATCTTGGAGGCATTTTAAAGTAATAAAATATTAATCTCAATTGTCCCCTTCTGACTCAGCAGGGGAGCGGATATATTGAGTTTTTACAGTATGGGAGCAGCAGGTGATGTGCAATTCAACCTCCAACAACAGTGTATCCAGAAAAGGAAAACAGAATTTCAACCCTGCTATTTGTGTAGAACAAGTTGAGTGAGTTAATGGTCAGTGGGTCCATGATGTGGAGATATGGATACTTCTCAGGTCATCACTCTCAGATGTTCTTTCAACTCAGCAGTATTCACTGTTGAATGGAATTCAGAAGATGGTCAGCTCACCTTAAAAACCATGTATAACTGATCTCTTCGCTATGCACCTGAAACTAACACAACATTGTAAATCAACTATGCTCCAATAAATTTCTTTTAAACTATGCAGTCTTTGTCAACAAGGTCTCAAGGCTTTGTTACATAGGTCTCACTGGAACTCGGTCCCACCTGAGACATAGGGGACCTCCTTGGCATGAAGACCAGCAAGAGATGCTTGGATGAGTGACTGAATATACAGTAGGTCCTTAAATAAAGGAAGGGAACCAGAGAGATGGGAAGGTCCAGAGTCTGGCCTTTAAATTTGTAACCAACTGAATTCAGAATCCACGATTCCCTTGAACTGTCTTTCTCATGCACATGTGATCATTCATTTAAATTGTTCGTCTCACTTATGTCTAATCACTCTACTTCCTAAAAGTCATTCACATCCATCCCTTTCACTCCATCCCCTCTGTCACCACTCTGGTTCTGAACACCTCCTTTCCCTTCCTGGATTGTGCCAATTGTTTTGTAATGGAAGTGCTCCCTTCCATTACCCTCTTCCATCCTTTTAGCCATATTGCAGCAAAAATGATCTTTAGAATAAAAGCAAATGAGCCCTAAAACCCTCAGTGCCTCCCTATTGCCCTTCAAATATAGAACAGTCTCTGTAAAAGTTTGCAAAGCCCTCAACAATGCTTCCCTGGTGGCTCAGACAGTAAAGCATCTGCTTGCAATGTAGGAGACCTGGGTTCGATTCCTGGGTCGAGAAGATCCCTAGAGAAGGAAATGGCAACCCACTCCAGTACTCTTGCCTAGAAAATTCCATGGATTGAGGAGCCTAGTAGGCTACAGTCCATGGGATCACAAAGAGTCAGACACGACTGAGCAACTTCACTGGTTCAGTACTGGTTAACATTACCATTGAAGTAACAATTCTGTTTGGTTAGCTTTGTTTTACAACAATGGAACCTCATTTCAAAACTCTTCCCATTCATCTGTCAGTGAACATTTAGGATGCTTCCATGTCCTGGATAAAGACAATGTGATGCATGTACACAAAAAGGAAAAAAACTGGGTCATTTACAGAGATGTGGATGGAACCACAGTCTGTTATATGGAGTGAAGTAAGTCAGAAAGAGAAAAACAAATATCAGAAATTAAGGCATGTATGTGGAATCTAGAAAAATGGTACAGATGAACCTAGCAGCAGGGCAAGAATAGAGATGCAGATGTAGAGTAAGGACCAGTGGACACAGGGTGGAGTGGGGAAGGTGGGGTGGTGAAGGGATGAATTGGGAGATTAGGATTGATGTATATAAACTACCACGTATATAGCTAGTGGGAAGCTGCTATATAGCACAGGGAACTCAGCTCAGTGCTCCGTGGTGACCTAGATGGATGGGATGGGGGTAGGGGAGTGGGAGGGAGGGCTACTAGGGAGGGGAAATGTGTACCAGTTCAGTTCAGTCAGTCACTCAGTTGTGTCCGACTCTTTGCGACCCCATGAATCACAGCACGCCAGGCTTCCCTGTCCATCACAAACTCCCAGAGTTTACTCAAACTCATGCCCATCGAGTCGGTGATGCCATCCAGCCATCTCATCTTCTGTCGTCCGCTTCTCCTCCCGCCCCCAATCCCTCCCAGCATCAGGAGCTCACTTCCACTGTATAGTCATAAGGGATTTGATTTAGGTCATACCTGAATGGTCTAGTGGTTACCCCTACTCTCTTCAGTTTAAGTCTGAATTTGGCAATAAGGAGCTCATGATCTGAGCCAGTCAGCTCCCAGTCTTGTTTTTGCTGACTGTATAGAGCTTCTCCATCTTTGGCTGCAAGGAATATAATCAATCTGATTTCGGTGTTGAGAATCTGGTGATGTCCATGTGTAGAGTCTTCTCTTGCGTTGTTGGAAGAGGGTGTTTACTATGACCAGTGTGTTCTCTTGGCCAAACTCTATTATCCTTTGCCCTGCTTCATTCTGTATTCCAAGGCCAAATTTGCCTGTTACTCCAGGTGTTTCCTGACTTCCTACTTTTTGCATTCCAGTCCCCTATAATGAAAAGGACATCTTTTTTGGGTGTTAGTTCTAAAAGGTCTTGTAGGTCTTCATAGAACCGCTCAACTTCAGCTTCTTCAGCATTACTGGTTGGGGCATAGGCTTGGATTACCATGATATTGAATGGTTTACCTTGGAAACGAACAGAGATCATTCTGTCATTTTTGAGATTGCATCCAAGTACTGCATTTTGGACTCTTTTCTTGACTATGATGGCTACTCCATTTCTTCTAAGGGATTCTTGCCCACAGTAGTAGATATAATGGTCATCTGAGTTAAATTCACCCATTCCAGTCCATTTTGGTTCACTGATTCCTAGAATGTTGACATTCACTCTTGCCATCTCCTGTTTGACCACTTCCAATTTGCCTTGATTCATGGACCTAACATACAAGGTTCCTATGCAATATTGCTCTTTATAGCATCAGACGTTGCTTCTATCACCAGTCCCATCCACAGCTGGGTATTGTTTTTGCTTTGGCTCCATCCCTTCATTCTTTCTGGAGTTATTTCTCCACTGATCTCTAGTAGCATATTGGGCACCTACCGACCTGGGGAGTTCCTCTTTCAGTATCCTATCATTTTGCCTTTTCATACTGTTCACGGGGTTCTCAAGGCAAGAATCCTGAAGTGGTTCGTGTATACATATAGCTAATTCACTTTGTTGTACAATGCTGTAAAGCAACTATACCGCAATTTGACTCAGAGAGTAAAGGATCTGCCTGCAAGGCAGGAGACCCGGGTTCAATTCCTGGGTTAGGCAGATGCCCTGGAGAAGGGAATGGCAACCCACTCCAGTATTCATTCTTGCCTGGAGAATTCCATGGAGAGAGGAACCTGGCAGGCTACAGTCCTTAGAGGTCACAGAATCAGACAAGATTGAGCAAGTAATGCACACAATTCTAAAAAAAAAAATTCTTCCCACCATACATCCTCTGCTCCAGTCAAACCAAGCTGCTTCCAATTTCCCAAATGTGCCATTCTTTCCATTGCAAAACTCATGGATGTATTTCCCTCTGATGAAGCATCTCTCTCCCAACTCCCCAGTTCACTCAACTCCTACTCACCCTTTAGACATCAGCTCAAATGGCTCTCTCTGCTTTATTGAGGAGCTCCCCATGACCCCAGGACTTGCTGCCAACTCCTTGTTCTCTGCTTACTTATTACCTTATACCTCCTGATACTTAGCAATGAATATTCATCATACTAATTGTAGCAATCAATTTAAATGCTTTCTTTCCTGCTCAGGGGGGCAGGGACAGGATGTGTCTTGCCAACCTGTCTGTCATGAGAACAAAAGCTCCATGAATGTAGGAATTTCTCTAATTTCAACTGAATCTCTATCACCTAGCACAGTTCTGATAATAACAGACATGAAATAATTCTTGTCGAATAAATAAACTGAGAGTAGACACTCAATAATGAGAGTTACAAAAGAACCCATGGTTCTTTCTTCAGCAAGAAAGCGCTAAGTGTAAACTAGGAACGGAGTCATGCTGGTGCCTTGATCTTGGACTTCCCACCTTCTAGACTGTAAGCAATAAATTTCTGCTGTTTATAAGATTTTTTTTAAAAGAAAAATAATCCCTGATGGAAACTCAAGTTCACACAGAGTTTTTTTTTTAAAAAAAAACAACCTCAAAACCATCAAACTCATAGGAAACATTTAAAAATTAGAATGGTGATGATTTTCTTTTTTAATTTCAGAATGATCTACATCTGTTCTCTGCTCAAAGCACTCTCTCTTAGTAAGCAAATGTTCTTAGAGATCAGGAAGTTATTCCACAATCAGACGAGACTGGTCATGTTCAGAATGGTACGGCCATAGAATATTCATGATCAGAAAATTAATTTTAGAAGGGTTAGTGGTCCTAGGGGACACTCCAACCAGCTAGGGACACCAGACACACTGTATTCCTTCTTTGTATATGTTTCTTTTTAAAACAGTTTTTATTGAAAAATAGTTGAATTACAATGCTGTGTTAATTACTGTTGTATAGCAAAGAAACTCAATTATACATATATGCATTCTTTTTTATATTCTTTTCTACTATGGTTTATCAGAAAATGTCGAATATAATTCCCTGTGCTATTACGGTAGCACCTTGTTATTTATCTGTTCTATATATAATCATTTGCATCTGTTAACTTCAAATTCCCACTCCATCACTTCCCCCATCCCACCTCCCCTTTGGTAACCACCACCTGTGTCCCTGATTCTGTTTCTGTTTCATAGATAAGTTCATTGGTGTCATATTTTAGATTCCACATATAAGTGATATCATATGGGATTTGTTTTTCTCTTTCTGACTTACTTCACTTAGTATGATAATCTCTAGTTGCATCCATGTTGCTGAAAATGGCATTATTTCATTCTTTTTTATGGCTGAGTAGTATTTTGTTGTGTATATGTAGCACATCTTCTTGATCCATTTACCCATCAATGGCCATTTAGGTTGTTTTCATGTCTTGGCTATTGTGAATAGTGCTATGAACATAGGGTGCATGTATCTTTTTGAATTAAATAGTTTTGTCTGGATATATGCCCAGAAGAGGAATTGCTGGATCATACAGTAACTATTTTTAGTTTTCTGAGAAACTTCCACACTGTTTTCCACAGTGTATACACCAACTTACATTCCCACCAGCACTACAGGAGGGTTATCTCTAACTGATGGAGGCCATGGCTATGGGGTGGCGAGAGATGGATCTGATCCAGATATATCCAAGGAAGTCAATACTGCTGTTCAGTACTGATCAATACTGTGCCTCAGTGCTCAATCCCTTGTGTATGGTCAAAGCACAAGCAACAATTTCTTCTGCAAATTCAGACTTAACATCCTTTCAAAATCATAGAAACTAAAAGTCAAATAAAATCATGGGTTTTGTCATTAAAGAATTTATCGATACATGACGAGAACTAAAAGCCCCAGAACTAGGAGTCTCATGATAAAACTTCTTTCTGTGCTTTCTTTATTATATTCTGAGAAGATCAGTGATGGTGTATAACTGGCCTAATTGAGAGTTAGATCAATTTCGAAAGACAAAACACATAATTCTAACCTTTAAATTTAGCATACAGTGTAACAGATAATTTTTCTAGAAAATGTGAAGAAAGCCCACTTTCCCCTACTTGTTTACAGTGTCAGGCCTTTTTCATCTCTCTGAATATCCAAGGCTGAAATATGACCTAATTTATAAAAAGAGCTGGCCTCACTTGCTAAAACAAAATGAATAGCATTTTTTAAACATTTTAATATAATCAGAGACCTAAAATTATAAGGAAAATGCTCTCTTGGAGAGATAAATTTGGTAATAAAAAGAGTTCTCTACAACACCAGGCTCCTTTAACACAAGTCTGACCTTTCTTCCTTCTGCTATGGCCCTGTCCACACAAACAAGGATCTGAGATTGGAGTCAGACGAAGGATATCCATCCAGAGCACTGAAGAATAAATTAGCCTAAATAAAAGATAGTGACTTCCACGGAGTACAAGGGAGAGTCTTGATCTTTTCCTTGATAAAATACTGATGTAGGCCAACCAGAAGTTTTGAAATTTCTGTCTTTGAGAGATTTTCTATAAATGCTAAAAAAATGTTTTCCACCTGAAGCCCTTCATTCTTTCATTCATTTCTTTGTTAGAAATGATCAATTACCCAATGGCTGACTCTCAAAATATGTACAAAGCATGTTTCTCATCCAAAAGGCAGGACCTGGGACAACGTAGTCTCTTTAAGTTTGTATTTCTCAAATGTTGTGACGTGTGCATGAATATGTACACAGAGACAACGGCTTAGAAAAGATGAGCTGGAGAAGCCTGTTTGCACAGAGAGAGACTAAGCCCATTGGCTCTCAGGTATGGCTCTTTGTAATTGGGACATTTCTGAGAAATGAGGGTAGGTGATCCTGTGTAAGTTACTTCAGAGGGGAAAATGGATAGTGATCTCTCCAGTACCAAAGTTATCCAAAAACTGATGACCATCTGTCAGGTATTAGAAGAGAGTCCCAAATATTGTCTGAAGAGAAGACCTCTAAAGGATGCCTTCTATGAACAGTTGACCAAATTGTTGATGAGCAGTGTTAACTGTAGACACCCTGAGAGATAGAAAATGGGTTAGAGCCATTGATATGCATGCACACACATGTGTGTGCACACGCACATACCACACTCTCTCTCTCAGGAAAGAATTAAGCTTAATTCTCAGTACTGGTTTGATTTCTGTTTTTTAAAGTGTGAGACATTATGCCAAATTCATGCTTCAACACCCTAAAGAGGAGATGCAAGAAAACAACTGATCGCTTACGACGAAGGATGTTGGATTCATGATCTCCAAAGAAGATTTAGCTTTGGGACCAGAGACCAGGCTTGACCACTCAGGGCTCTTGTGTGGCATAAGTTTTATTACAGTGAAAAGAGACAGAGAAACTTCTGACATAGACGTCAGAAGGGAGACGGAGAATGCCCCCTTGCTAGTCTTAGCGGAGGGAGCTATATACTTTTTTAATTGGTTATTACAATAAATCAAAAGAATGTCTCAAGGTTGTCAAGATCTTACCAGACCCACCCCCACAATTTACATTTTAAGATAACAGGATTAGTCAGAAGGTTTTCAGGAAGGAGAAACTGTCCTCAAGCAGGATACATTGTTGTTATATAATCCTTATTACAGAGTTTAACCTGAGTTTTTTTGTTGTGTAATCATCAGTTCGGGCTTAAAGAATAAAAAAAAACTTTTTATGGGATGTTTTAAATACTGAAATGTTTAAAATATATACTAAAAATATACATAACATACGTCTATGTCTTAAGACTAAGGAATGTAGAAGAAAAAAAGACATTTGTCCTTTCTTCCTCCTTGAGAATTCCAGACCCCCTCTCCTCCTTGGGGACCTGGGACTTCTTATCAACCTACCTAGAAATTGACTCTCTCACAACCAAGGGTGATATTCAACAACGTATATAGCATAGACACTAGCTAATCAGAATAGGTTGGAACAAAATCCCAGTAGCCCCATGCTATGCCAAGGGTTGACCCTTATTTACTGGGTCTGGGGACATAGCAGGACAGCTGAGGTTGGAGTCAGGAAAACTGCGGGCAGGACAACTTAAAGGGAGCCCTTGAAACAGTGGCTATTTATCCACTGGTTTAGAAATATTTTCCTATTTTAACAAGCACTTCAGAGAAGGCAATTACAACCCACTCCAGTACTCTTGCCTGGGAAATCACATGGACAGAGGAGCCTGGTAGGCTACAGTCCATGGGGTCTCAAAGAGTCGGACATGACTGAACGACTTCACTTTCACTTTTCACTTTCATGGACTGGAGAAGGAAATGCCAACCCACTCCAGTATTCTTGCCTGGAGAATCCCAGGGACGGGATCCTGGTGGGCTGCTATCTATGGGGTCTCACAGAGTCAGACAAGACTGACGTGACTTAGCAGTAGCAACCGACACAGTAGGTGCCTAAAGATCAATCTTGGAACAACCACCAGTGTGAATCTAGATACTGTCAACCCCATGACACCCACTCTCCTCCTTGACAGAGAGGTCGAAGGGAATGAAAAGAGAGGCAATCCATCTTAGTTTATCTAGGCTCTTCCTTCTCTTTGGTGTGACACAGGCATTAACAAATGGGGAAAACTTTGGCTGGATTTCACAACATACAAGGAAGATCTGGCTGGAGGGTCAAATACAGAGAGGATTTCAATGACTCCTTATCAGACAGGAGAGGCTAGGAAACAACACTCCACATGCATTTATTTTGAGATCAGTGCTGTTCACCCACTTATCAATTTTATTTCACTTTATACAATAATGCCTACAATAATTAGCACCTTTATGGCAGCTGGACAAAATAAAAAGATCTAATTAGATGTTAAGGAAGGTATAAATTAGGAGTTGTGGGGAAATGCCAACTTTTTGAAAGACCAGCACAATTTCAATCTCATTGGCCACTCAGAAAAAGGCAAGAAAGAAAGAAGTTTCACACAAAAGAGTCACTAGTTTAGGTAGGAACAAATGTACACAAGCATTTGTTGGCAATGATGTTGACAATCTATGTGTAATTAATATATTGATGCCTGCCATACCCATCCCTCCAGCTTCACCTACTCATTCATCTACTCAAAATATATTGAAACCTTCCCATTCAATCCTCTAAATAGACTTGTTGAAGTGTTCTAAAAGTTGAAAAGCACCATATCAACGCTTGCTTTAATCTTATAATAAGCAGTTGGTTCCCCTTGAAGCAGAAATCATATAAGACTAATTTTAATTACTCAAGCAACAATAAATCCATTCTTCTTTTAAAAAGGAAAAATACCAAACATTAAAAAAAGAGTTTAAAGGCTTCCCTAGTGACTCAGTGGTAAAAAAAAAAAAAAAAAAAAATCTCCCTGCCAGTGCAGGGGACATGGGTTCAATCCCTGGTCCAGGAAAATCCTACTTGCCATGGAGCAATTAAGCCTATACACCACAACTATTAAGCCTGTGCCCTAGAGTCCAAGAGCTGCAACTACTGAGCCGATATGCCACAACTACTGAAGCTCGCTTGCCTAGAGTCCATGCTCAAGAGACGCCACCACAATGAGAAGCCCGCACACTGCAACTAGAGAGTAGCCCCTGCTCACTGTGAATAGAGAAAAGTCCAAGAAGCCACAGAGATCCAGCACAGCCCAAAATAAACAAATGCATAAAATTGTTAAGAAAAAAAAGAAAAAGTTGAGTGGCCATATAATTTATTATCCCAACCAAGATACTCTTGAGATTGACTTTAATTGTTACACCAGGACATTAAGTATAAACTAAGACCCATCACACAAACTGGGAAATGGATAAGAACATTGGGACAAATAAGAACCTTAATGAAAACACCGTGAGAAGATCCTTTTGGGTCTTACCCAATAAAGGCTGAGTCTTCCACCTTCCCCAATGGTAACTACTCTATAATTTGAGACGAGTGACAACTTGAAAGTATTTAAAGTTTATAAAACGTTTGCTAGAAAGTCAGAGAAATTTTTGTAGAGCCAAGGAAGGTAAAGCAAGATAAAGAAAATGGAGGTGAAACTCCCTCCCAGAACACAGCATATCCTTATAAAACATGACTTACAGTTTTACCTGGGGGACCAGTTCCATGCCCACTCCTGTACTTCTCACTTTCAAACACTTCCTACCAGCACATTTTTAGCTCCATTTAACCATGCTTAACATTGGGACTTCCCTGGGACCCAATGAATAGTAAAAAATCTGCCTTGCAATGCAGGGGACACCAGTTTGATACCTTGTTGAAATGATGAGATGCTTATGTTCAGTCACGTCCGACTCTTTGCGACCCTGTAGTCTAGCCCACCAGTCTCTTCTGTCCATGGCATTTTCTAGGCAAGAAGGCTGGGGTGGGGTCCACTCCCTTCTCCAGGGAATCTTCCTGACCCAAGGGGCCAAACTCAGGTCTCTTGAGTTTCCTGCATTGGCAGGTGGATTCTTTACCACTAGCACAACCTGGGAAGCCACCTGGCCTAGGGGTAAAGAACCTGCCTTGCAGAGCAGGAGACACAGGTTTGATCCCTTGTTGAGGAACTAAGATCCCACATGCTGGAGCAATTCAGTCCATGTGCTGAAACTCCTGAGCCCACATGCTCTATAGCCTGAGCCACAACTAGAGAATCTGCGTACCATAGCTACCGAGCTCTCATGCCACAGATAGAGTCCGTGCACTGCATCAAAGATCACACAGGAGGCAGGAAGATCCCACCTGCTGCAACTAAGACCCAGTGTAGCTAAATCAATAAATAAGAGACATAAATGTCTTTAAAAAAAAAAACAAAAAACAATGTTTAACTCACATCAGTTTGCCTTAAGTGGTATTTGCAAAAGAGATCCACCTTACTATGGGCAGGCTCTTAGAAACCTCTGATCAATTCTTTTTCTGCTTCACATAGCCTTGAAGGACTCTTCTTTTCACTTTCGAAAGTAAGTCATTCCCAGATATCTCCCCACCAATACTGTATTTCCATCTGCAACTGAGGCAGAGATGCACTTAAATTGGAGGGAAGACATTATTGCTAACTTGCAATGTTCTAAAGAGAGCAGATAATGTGCATTCAATACCCCAGAGGTGAAAGTTATTGAGGAAAACTGCTCATCACCTTTTATTCTTTGCTCCTGTTGGCAGGAGAGACCCATCTGACTGGTGAGGTCAGGAGACAGAGCTGAGCAGTGCCAAGCTCAGTCCCTTTAGGGAGACATGGCCTTCAGACCAGACTTTCTGTTCAGCTAAAGGAAAGGAGCTCCCTGTTGTGTAGGCTGGGCCGGGGTCAACTGGAGGAAACATTTTGAACTTAGCAGTAGTGTCTCCAAGCCTCTTAAGCCCACATTTAAATCCATGTTTCCCCACCAACTTAATCAGTAATAAAGCCAACTTTCTTTTTACTCTCCATCTGTCTGTATTCTCTGGCGTGTCTCTCTCTTGGCTCTAGAATCTGGAGAGAAAGATAAGTATCATTTATTGGTCATCCAAAGTACCACATGGAGCTCTGATTGATGAGGTTTCATAACAATACTTCTTCATCTTCGAGCACCACATTCAGTAGAGGTCGTGGGTGTGTTGACCCACATACGCCATCTTCCCTTGCACCTCTGTGACTAACAGCACACATTGCCATGTAGTTCCCCAGGGTCAGTTGTGGGGTGGAGGGTTACAGGATAGAATGTCCTTTCTGTTAGTAGCCATAGAGAGTAGAAACTTGTCGTCCTAAAAGTATGAGCACCACCTGCTACTGCAGTAGATCTTCACTTTTTTAAAAGCATAGACTAGTCAATGATCAAGTAGATAAGAAATGTCTCCCTAGGAAAATGCACATATTCACAAAGTTTGGCATCCAATTTTACCATCTTCCTGAAGCCCCTGAAATAATGATTACAAATCCTGCAGCCTACTCAGATGGGAGAAGGCAATGGCACCCCACTCCAGTGTTCTTGCCTGGAGAATCCCAGGGATGGGGGAGCCCGGTGGGCTGCCATCCTTGGGGTCGCACAGAGTCGGACACAACTGACATGACTTAGCAGCAGCAGCAGCCTACTCAGATGAGCATGTGACCCACCTGCCTCTCTTCTAACTGGCTAGCAGAGAAGGACAGGATCCTAGATTCTCAGGGACAAAGCTCATCAGAGCTGACTTGTCATTTTAGGCTCTAGGAAGCAGACCTAGAATAAGTTTGGTTTAGGCTGTGACATGCAAATCCCTTTAAGCTCCTTTTGTCATTAATATTTCAAGTGCACGGGGCCTATTTCCCCTTGTGTAGAAACCCTGAAAGTCTTTCCATCTCGAAGTTGTATTTCCTCTGTATTAACTTCCTCTATAGGCTTCCCTGGTGGCTCAGCAGGAAAGAATCTGCCTGCCATTGCAGGAGACACAGGAGACACAAGTCTGATCCCTGGGTTGGGAAGATGCCCTGGAGAAGCAAATGGCAACCCTCTCCAGTATTCTTGGCTGGGAAATCCATGGACAGAGGAACCTGGCGGGCTATAGTCCATGGGGTTGCAAGAATCAGATACAACTTGATGACTAAACAATAACAACAACAACAACAACTTATTCTACAGGTGGAAAAGCCAGGGGCCCCAAAGAAGTTCCTTCATGTTTCTGGAATAATTAAACTATCCTCATGAGGACAGCTGATGCAAGTTGTTGTTTTGAAACAAAAGGCGACCAAATATGAATTGCTTGAAAAAATATATTGAACACAGTTCTAAAGCCCAGCAGAAGCTCAATAGATGATCCTTACCTGGCAATGGAAGAGATACACTAAAGAAAATAGAAAAAAAAAAAAAACCACCCACTGTTGTTTTATATAACGCTCACTATATATTTTATGTAAACATATCATTACATGAAAATTTGTGGCAGCACTGAAACTCTAGGCAAGTAGCCAAAGTGAGTCTAAGCCACACAATCCAGACACCCGTGTCACGGAACTCCACACACCTGCCGGAACAGCACATCACCTTATCATGCCTTTCCCTAATTTAGCCAGCACAGCTTAAGTTCTTTCTAATTTTTTGTTAGTTCGTTCTTCTTCCATGACTGTAGAAATCAGTCTTTCCTTCCAGAGTTTCTCAACCTTGTCACTTGATGAAGTGAAAGTCACTCAGTCATGTCTGACTCTTTGCAACCCCTCTTGGAATTCTCCAGACCAGAACACTGGAGGGGGCAGCCTTTCCCTTCTCCAGGGGATCCTCTCAACCTGGGGATCAAACCCAGGTTTCCCGCATTGCAGGAGGATTCTTTACCAGATAAGCCACAAGGGGAGCCCAGTCACTTGATATTTGGAGCCAAAGCCATCTTTGTTAGGGCAGGGGGAGCGGCAACCTCATGCATTCTAGCATATTTAGCAGCATTTCTGGTCTCTATTCCCAAGACACTAGTAGCCCCTTCCCTCTCCCCAGCTGTGACAACCAAAATATCTCTAGCTATCACCTGATGTCCCCCAAGGGGCAAATCACCCTTGCCCCAAGCTGAGAACCACTGCTTTAAGGTAACCTGCTTGAAATCAAGAAAACAAGTCAAATTTAAATTTGGAAAAGAGCTGAAACTTGAAGGGCCCTCAGAGGACTCGTCTCTCATGAGAGGAGGCTGCTTATTTCCTTCCCAATGATTTTCTTAACCCGGGAGGACTCTCCATATGCAATTCACTGGAACTTCTTCCTTATGACCCTGGAGCCTCCTCTGCTGTGTTTCAGGACCATTTCCTCTTGTGGTCTACCGTGTCATCCTTGCTGGCTCTGAACTGTCCTATAATAGAAACACTCTGTGTTTGTGGGGAACACCAGATTTATTTCATTCAGACAAATAATCAATGCTGGGTTTTCTTAATGAAAGGAGATGGGGCGATTGGGAAGAGAGTGGGGAAGTGGCTTAGGGAAATGTGCCTGATGAGCAGAGTGTTTGATCCAGTGATTCTAGAAAGTACTTTGCAAAGTTGGGTATTTCTGAGATAGCCCTCCGGATGCCAATTGTTTATGCCTGAAATCAGAATCTAGCCAAATGGAATCTGGGAAAGAGGTTTCCAGTATACCTGCCCGTGCAGTATTTGCATTCAAATTCCCTCCATCTCACTAATTTATGGCAGAGCTCCATTCAAATCCAGGGCCAAGAGACAATAAGGCAGCTCATTAAAAGTCACCAGGGAGTATTTAGGAAACATGCAAAAGGAACATTTCCTTATTTCCTTTCCCTGGAGTCTTATTTCCACTCTAAGATTTTCTCCAGTTCTGCTAGTTTGAACAACTAAAAATGGGCTTGAAAAATAACTTACTGCAATAATTCATCTCTGAACTAGTTTTTCTTTTAAACTTTTATGCTTCCTAAAGGGCGTGTGATTCAGTCCCAATTCCAAATTCCAAATGAGCAAAACGAATTCATGGTTTTCATCTCCAATTAAATAATTCATGTCTCTAATTCTAAAGCATCCAATTCAAATAATAAATAGGCAGGAACTCATCTGGCACATTCATTAGAAATTCACCTTTCTTTCTCCCCGCCTCCGTATGATGTTGACTTCACAATTTTGGCAGTTGTTTAGAGCCTGTTGAGCAGCAAATCAATACCTCATTAAGTTATTTCTAATAGGTGAACTACAGCTGTTACAGCTCATGAGCATGAAATATGGTTTCATCAATAGAATCCCAGGTTCTGTCTACACAAAGACAAAACAATTGGGTAATTTAGTTAAGTCTGCTAAAAAAAAAAAAGGTCAAATGGGTTGTTTGGTATTGGGTAGGCCAGACAAAAATTTGCCTGTTATTTTTGTCACATACACAGACCACATAACTGATGGAGACTGTCACGATTTTCATAGTTCATTCCCTTGAGTTTCTTTAAGACTATAAGCAGAAGAATGCCTATTCCATCCTTCAGTGTTGCCAAGAAAAGTCACCTGCCAATTGCCCATGAGCCTGCTCCTTGCTTATCTGAAATGACCTAAGCATGAGAGTGACCAGTAATTATCCAATGAAAACCGAGCACTTTCTATGAAGAAAGTCCAAAGGTAGAGAAATTTTTTAAAGATTATAAGATATGGATCCTACTTTCAAATGGCTTATGGTCAGGGTAGGGAGCCAAGACTGGCATACATGGAAGAAAAACCAAAACCCGCCAATAACCCAAGGCAGACAGCATATAACTCATTGGTCAACAGTGAGGACTAGGAGCTAAGGTTGGAGAAATCCAAAAGAAAAGCAAGTAATCAGTAAAGGTCTTGCAACATTAAAAAAACAAGCAAACATAACTTGTTAGTTAATGAAGTCTTTGCCTAAATTACAAATTGATTAAATACACTATATCTAAAGTACTATTATTCCATAATAGGATATGTTGACGTTGTTAGCAAAGTAGTCTGCTGTACTATGCTTTGTCGCTCAGTCGTGTCTGACTGTTTGTGACTCCATGGACTGTAGCCCACCAGGCTCCTCTGTCCATGGGGATTCTCCAAGCAAGAACACTGGAGTGGGTTGCCATGCCCTCCTCCAAGGGATCTTCTCAACCCAGGGATTCAACCTGGGTCCCTGCATCACAGGTGGATTCTTTACCAGCTGAGCTACCAGAGAAGCCCAAGAATACTGGAGTGGATAGCCTATCCCTTCTCCAGGGGAACTTTCTGACCCAGGAATCGAACGGAGGTCTCCTAAATTGCAAGCAGATTCTTTACCAGCTAGTCTAAGTATTACAAATTAAGTGTATGCATCTAAAAATAGGTACTAATTGAGGGATAGAAAAGAACTCATAATTACAAAATCATCCAAGGACCAGAAGAGCAAGATCTGACTATTTCTGGCAGAGGAATAGCTCCAAACAGTGAATTCTAACTTTTAGAGCAAATAAAGTTGTTCTTTACCTTCAACAATAACAGGAGACAGTCAAAGGGCAAATTGAGGACTCTGGAAGCCTTTAACCTACAGAGCCTTCACATGGAGGGCACGGCAACCCACCCCAGTGTTCTTGCCTGGAGAATCCCCATGGACAGAGGAGCCTGGTGGGCTATAGTCCATGGGGTCACAAACAGTCAGACATGACTGAACGACTAAGCACAGTACAGCAGACTGATTTGCTAACAATGTCAACATATTCTTCTATTCTGGAAAAATAGTACTTTAGATATAGCATACCTAATCAATTTGTAATTTAGGCAAAGACTTCATTAGCTAACAAGTTATGTTTGCTTGTTTTTTAATGTTGCAAGACCTTAGCGGATGACTTGCTTTTCTTTTGAGTTTCTCCAAACTTAGCCCCTAGTCCTCACTGTTGACCAATGAGTTATATGCTGTCTGCCTTAGATTATTGGTAGGTTTTGGTTTTTCTTCCATGTATGCTAGTCTTCACACAGCCTTGCTAAAGGCTCATATAACAATTTTTATATATAAAGTGAAATACAACATGCAATCAAAACCGACATCAAGAAACAGAGCATTGCCAACAGCATGAAAAACCTTCCCAATCACTGCCCTGACTTCTAATAACAGAGGCTAGTTTTGCTGGTTTTTTAGTTTATACAAACGGAATTATATGACACGTCTTGGCTTTGTTTGTTCAAAATTGTGTTTATGAAATGTATCCATGTTGCTGTGTGTAACAGTAGTTATATTCACATTGTTCTCTAGTATCCTATTATATAAATATTAACAAGAATATACCACAATTTACTATCCATTCTACTTTTGAGTATTTGGGCTGTTTCTGATTTGGGGTTATTAAAAAGAGTGCTGTTATAAATATTCTTCCATGGCTGATTCATGTCAATGTATGGCAAAACCACTACAATATTGTAAAGTAATTAGCCTCCAATTAAAATAAATAAATTTTTTAAAAAACAATTAAAAAAATAAATATTCTTGGTAGATTAATGTCCATACCTCTGTTGGGTGGTACCAAGGAGTGGGACAGCTTGTTTAAGAGGCATGCGTAAGCTCAGTTTTGGTAAATATTGTTAAAGAGTTTTCCAGAGTGGTTGTACCAACTCACCCTTCCATTAGTAATGCAAGTAATCCAAAATATCTTTGGTTTGTCAGTCTTTCTCATTTTATCCATTCTTGTGGTTATACAGTGGTGTCTTGTGGTCTTAATTCACATTTTTCTGAAGAACAATAATGTTTAACCACTATTTCACATAAATATAGGTGATTTGTATGTATTATTTGCAAAATGCCTATTGAAGTCTTCTACCTGTTTTTCATAGTTTTTCTTATTGATTTTTAAGAATTCTGTACATTTTGTTGTAAACCTGTCCCCATTATATGGCCTGCCCCAATGGTAAGTAGTTCCAGAGTTGGTTAACTCAGTAGTTTACCAATATCAGCTTCTGCATAGGGCTCATGACTTTTCCTCCATGGTTTCAAGACAGCTGCCACAATGCCAACCAATATGTCCTCCCATAACAATGTTTTTGCAAAAGCAAGAAGGAAGGAAGAAGGTTTTTTTCTTACATGTCTATTTCTTTTTATCTAGGAAGAAAACCCTTCCCAGAACATCCTTCATTCCTTCAACAGCAGACTTCTCAGGTTTTAGGAACCGGATTTGGGTGGACAGTTGGATGCCAACCCCAGAGACGTTACTTTGCCAACAAAGGTTCATCTAGTCAAAGCTATGGTTTTTCCAGTAGTCATGTATGGATGTGAGAGTTGGACAGTGAAGAAAGCTGAGCGCTGAAGAATTGATGCTTTTGAACTGTGGTGTTGGAGAAGACTCTTGAGAGTCCCTTGGACTGCAAGGAGATCCGACCAGTCCATCGTAAAGGAGATCAGCCCTGGGTGTTCATTGGAAGGACTGATGTTGAAGCTGAAACTCCAATGCTTTGGCCATCTCATGCGAAGAGTTGACTCATTGGAAAAGACTCTAATGCTGGGAAGGATTGGGGGCAGGAGGAGAAGGGGACGACAGAGGATGAGATGACTGGATGGCATCACCGACTCGATGGGCATGAGTTTGAGTAGACTCCGGGAGTTGGTGATGGACAGGGAGGCCTGGCGTTCTGCGATTTATGGGGTCGCAAAGAGTTGGACACGACTGAGCGACCGAACTGAACTGAACTGAAACCATTTACTGGCAAAGAGGGATGGGTTTGCTAAGATTGGCTAAGAACAATCTAATAAACCATCACTGCAAGTTCCCTGAACAAAACTGGTATTCTGTTAGCAAGGAAGAATAAAGAAGGGAATTTGGCCTTTGGCTAGGAACCAGCCACATCCACCACACTCCCCAAGTGAATGTCAACCGAATTAGAGGAAAAAGCAAGGTTTTAAAAAGTCACTTAAAACAATAAATTAAGTTTCAATTTAATTTTAATTAGAAAACATAATAGGGTGTTCAAGGTATTTATTTATAGCTAATAAAAATAACAAAGACTCCAGCCTAGAAATAAATCTATATCCCTAGTTATCTCTAACATACAAAGAATAGGTTTAAATTACTTTAGAAATATTAGTATAAACAGGCAAATGTAATCACAGAGATAGTGGCAGGTCTTGGTACGATTTCATCATTGTAATGGAAATAACTACCCAATTAACTATAAATTATTAGATTAGAAATTATTTGGGAATAACAATTATGTCTGTATTAACACAACACTGTGCAATTATGGACACTTTGACATTAAACCAATGTGATTATATCCTCATTTGAGCCTCTTAACAACTCCATCATATAGACAAAGCAAATGCTTTCAACTCCATATTTATAGATAGTGAAATTAAGAAAGGTATTAGTAAGGCGAAATTAAGAAATTAATTAACAAGTTAAGAGAATGCATTCTCTAACAGCACAGAGCTGATTCACATAGTCAACTGGAACTCAAGCCTCTTGCTTCCCATTTATCTGCTACATCAATGCATTTATCAATTCATCTATTGACATATGTAATAACATATGTAATAATATTGCTCATTTATGATGTGCAAACAATGATGTGTACATATGTTAATATTTTTAAACTAAAGATTTTCATATTTAACTGATGGCTACTTTCTTTGGGGGAGGAAAGAGAGAAAAAAATTTTACCTATTCATTTACTTCATTGCTTACTTGATCTAATAACCTGGAAAAGATATCATGAAGGTTGGCCCTCCAGTATAGTTTGGCCTTGGGTGTCCTGTGTAATTTCTAGGACCTGGAAGTAATAAACTTTTCTTTTGCAAAGTGCCCTGATAGTTCATTGTTAAGGGCATCTTGCAATCATAGTAGTCCAGCCACAACATTGGTTACCAATGTGCTGAAACCAGCACACAACAAACGGATTTGTCCATATTGAGAAACTGAAGGAAAAAAGACAAAAGGCCAAGGAAATAAGAGATTGAAGATCGAGGAAGAAGAAATGTGAGGGTATAAGTTCAAATATCTGGGTGGAAAATATAACCTTGTTAGGAGGAAGTATCCCTAATTCTGGGATTGAGTGACTAATCTAAGGATGGGCTGGAGAAAATGTATAGTGGGCAAGAGACTGCAAAGATAGTAAAGTGAATGTCAATGATTTTTGGAGGGCATAAATAACAAGATGATAATAATAAAAGTGAGAAAAAGTATTTGGTATGTAAGACATTTTGCTAAGCATTTTACATGAATCACCTTATTTGATCCCTTTAATAACCCTATGAAGTAGTATAGATACTATTATTATTATACTTGTTTTGCAGATGAAAAACCTGGAGTTTGGGCAAGATTATCTTTGCCCAAGATCACATGAGCTCTAGAGCTTTTAGCCTAACAATAAGCACAGCCCTGAAACTCTACTGCATTGAGAGCTCTAGTTTCAGTGGCTCCATCTCTTAGTGTCAAAGAGAATATGAGGACCAGGGCTTGGAGAACTCTCTCAGAGTGTTGGGGAGAGATGTACATACTCACCTGGGCAAGGAATGCCAAATGACAAGTACTTTAAGTATTTTTTTAATGTATTCCACTTGCTAGCAAGCATGGTATGAAATATTCTGGGTTTACCTAAGCCTTGAGTTGTATGTGATCTTAGTGTTCTATTGTCTAAGTTGATTATTCTTAAAAATACTGTGTAGTTAAACTAGAATTTAAAAGAGTCAATTTTTGCAATCTCTTTTGAAAATTAAAGTAGCTGTCTCAGCAACAAACCAGGAGACTCAGCATTTCAACTGAAATGTTCAATATCTTCCCATTAATTGTATTTTCTCAAATAACGAGTACAAATCAAATGAGTTGACCAAATCGGATAAAGTCTAGATTATTCTAAACCAGCCTATATTGAAGACACAGATGATACTTTTGGACCACCAGTGTTGAAGAACAAGATTTTATTTGTAGTTCAAAAAGAATGAATATGTTACAGTCTTCTACAGTCTTTTATCCACTGGAGAATTGGATGAGGAAGTTAAGGAGAGAGAAATATCTTACCTGGTTAGAGCTGCATGACATCACAAGGAAGAGGACATGAGCTTAGGGTGGGTGAGGGGTTTGCGTACCTCCAACTGCAGATTAAAACACTCCCTCCTTCATCCAAGCTGGATGCTCAAAAACTGGTTCCACAAAGGAAGAGAAGAAAGCGTATGTGAATACTAGGAGGACTTAACATCCCTGCCAATACGTACAGAATCTACGTAAGTTATTGAATCATTGCTTATCTTTCTATTTTAAAAAATTATCACATGTTTTTTTATACTATAGTCATCATAACCTGCCAGACTCCTCCAAAATCCTGGAAGATTTTGCAATCACTGTAGCCCCCAGAGCTTTACATAACATCTACTTCATAGTAGATACTCAATCAACAAGCAGAGCTAAACTGAAAGTATCAGTTGTAGAGACTAAAGTGAAAAACATTCAGGGTGTGGTAAGTAATGTTATCAGTCTCCTTAGATCTAAAATATTTTTTACGATATATGTGTATATATATATATGTACATATAAATATATTCACCAGCTGAAACATAAGAAATACTTGTTTTCTTATTATTGGTAAAGATGCTGCTATTCCAGAAGTTTTAACCTTTTTTTGTGCCATGAATCCTTTTGACAGCCTGATGAAGTCTATATTCATAATTACAGTAAAAGCTCAATTTCAGTCAGTTTTGAAAAATCAGAAAGGTAATTTTTCCCATTCATGTCTGCAGCCTCCTTGACTGCTATGTGGCACATGAATACCAGGTTAAAAAAAGGTCCTGATGAAATCAATTTGAAATATGTATTATGTCTACAGGGGGTAATACTGTCTCTTTATGCCGGCTCCATTTTTTAAAACAATCTGCCAGATTTACTGTGTATATTCTGTATTGTGTATAGCCTTCTACTGTTTTGAACATTTTGAAAATAAATGACCTCTATAAGTAATTAATTTTAAATAATTTTAAAAGGCCTTTCCTTAAAACTGATGTCACTAGCCAAAATACCCTCATGCGGATGAGATGAAAGCAAATCTACTGAGCCCCAGCTTCCCTGTCTTTCTTGTCAGTGTTTCCTAACCAGCCACAATTTTTTAAAATTTATTTTATTTTTTTTTAAATTTATTTTATTGAAATATAGTTGATTTACAATGTTGTGTTATTTCTGCTTTACAGAATAGCAATTCAGTTATATTCTTTTTCATATTCTTTTCCATTTGCTTTATCCCAGGATATTGAATATAGCTCATTTACTATACAGTATGGAGAAGGAAAGGGCCACCCACTCCAGTGTTCTTGCCTGGGAAGCCCCCATGGACAGAGGAGCCTGGCGGGCTATAGTCCATGGGGTCTCAAAAAGTCTGACATGACTCAGCAACTAAAAAACAACAGTGGAGCAGGAGTTTTTGCTTCTTCATTCTATTTATATAATAGTTTGCAACTGCTAATCCCAAACTCCCAATCCTTCCCTCCCCCTACCTCCCTCACCCTTGGCGACCACAAGTTTGTGCTGTATGCCTGTGAGTCTGTTTCCGTTTCATAGATAAGTTCATTTGTGTCATAGTTTAGATTCCGCATAGAAGCATTCCACCGACTGGATGAACATGAGTTTGAGCAAGCTCCGGGAGTTGGTGATGGACAGGGAAGCCTGGCGTGCTGCAGTCCACGGGGTCGCAAAGAGTCCGACATGACTGAGCAACTGAACTGAATTGAGAAGTGATATTCTATGGTATTTGTCTTTCTCTTTCTGACTTACTTCACTTAGTATGACAATTTGTAGGTCCATCCACGTTGCTGCAAAGGCCATTATTTCTTGCCTTTTATCAGCCACTTTCTTTGACTTGGGGAGGACAGTGATGAACCAAAGTGGTCCTCTGTGTTTATAGCAGTGACCTGGACTTTCCCTCCTGAACACAGCTGCTCAAGCAACACACCTAAAACATGAACGTGAATTGCAAGCATGGTGTTTTCATCATGCACCATCCATGCCTCAGGTTTCCTCTTCTCCCTCGTTAGTATATGCAGGTTTCTTTGGGGTACATTCTTTTTATCATTGAGGATATTAGGCTTTCACTACAAAATCTGAGGACAATTTGAAAATTTTCTACTGTCTTTGCCATGAAGTCCAAGATGAATAATTTATCTTTGGTAAATTGGAAGGAAGAGCTGAAAGATCATTGAATATTATTTACATTGTCTATTAAAAAAAAAAAGAAATCTCTTGAATTCTTCTTTCCCCAAGTATCTCCTTAAGAAAGTAATTCAAATAAAGAAATCAATTCTTTAGTGATTTCTTTTTGACAAAGGATACAAGCCTCACCGTTATATGTTATGTAGTTGGACATGGGTAAGCACTAAGCCATTTCCTTAGATTGTATTCTTGCATTAGTTATTTTAGAAATACAGGAGCTGAAGTAAGAAACGAACTGTACCTTTTTATTACTTTTCTTCCCTCGAAACTAAATCTTCTTCCAGTGATCCATGTCTATATCTTCCAAAAGTACGGCTTCAGTGTTCACTTTGAAAAATGGGCTCAGGCCACATTCTCCTCCACTGGACGCTTAATTTGTTCTGGGCTTTCTGAAAAGCAACATCATCCTTGGGATCTGCCAGCAGCCTGAATGGAGAGGCCCCTGTTGCACGTCACCAGGTTTGCCAAGAGGAACAGGAAGCATCGTGGAAAACAGAGAGAATCCTGGGCTTTCAGATGGTGAGCGCGCCTGTCGAGTTCTCCACCTTGTGCCCGTCTCCAGATCCGAGTCAGCCCTGAGACACTCATTTCTTCCTTAGCTGGGAGTTCTGTTGGGAAAGAAAGGCTGGCCAGAAACATAACCAAAAGCCTCTCCGGCAAAGAGTTTTTTAAACTGTTTGAAACAGCACGCTGGCTGGATCTGAGACCATATCAAGAGAGCCATCTATTAGAGTCACAGTGGCTTCTACAGGAAGATCACATTCTGTTTCATTCTATTTACAAGTTAGGGTTGAATGGCTTATGAACCAGGCCTTGAGAGCAGAATATTTCCTTTAACAGGCTTTATCATATTTTGATTCATCCACTGATTTCCCTTCCCTTCTCACTAATGTTTCCATTACTATCCAAGAGGAGTCAGGGCCGGGCTACAGCAGCTCCTAGATGGACCCCAGCACAGGTGGAGCGTGAGTTCTATGCACAAAAGGACTTAGCATGTGTCTGTTGTCACAGGACTAATTTATTCTGAGAAACTGCTTTAAATCATTATTACCCATGGCCCTGACACTAAATAGAATCTCCAGCAAACTTGAAGACCCCACTGCACAGCAAAATGGATTCAAATGTACATTTTTTTCATCCCCTATTCATTTAGATTTGAGATTTTTAAACATTCTTTTGTGACATGGATCCCTTTGACATTTTCATAAAATTTGTAAGCTCAGAGTAATAACTCTTTAAAATCATAAACCAGTAGTGTTGAAATATCATCATCAAAATATCTAAATATAAATTTGAGAACTCTGGGTGTCTGGTCCAAAATGTAAGGAGCTTAGAAGTTGCCTCTCAGTCTGTACTTTTAACAACAAGTAAAAAGCTGAATAACTGAAAAGTCAACAACTCTTCTTAGATCTGTCCGAGAAGTGAGGTCACAGGGCAAAGTGCTGGCCCCAATATTGGAGAGACAGATGGGCACGAAGGAGAATGGCAATTTGTTGAAACAGAAATCTATGAGCAGAAACCATTTCTGGGACCTGTGCTGAGGCAGGAAAACCTGAACTGTAGTTTAATTGATGGAGGCTCAGTTTAGACAAGCATAAGAGTGAAAAACTTGGGCTTTCCTGGTGGCTCAGTAGTAAAGAACCCGCACGCCAATGCAGGGGACATGGGCTCCATCCCTGGGTCAAGGAAGATTCCTTGGAAAAGGAAATAGCTAACCACCCCAGTATTCTTGCCTGGGAAATACCATAGACAGAGGAGCCTGGAGGGCTACAGTCTGTGGGGTCACAAGGAGTTGGACACACTTAGTGACTGAGCATGCATGCAAGAATTAAAAGCTACAGGAGGATTTGGTCTAGAGGCATGGTGGTGGGGAGTCGGAGACAGTCACTCTTGTGAGTTTTACCTCTAGGAATGAGGTCCTCATCATGAATGTTGCAGAAACATCCCCTTGTGCTTCTGGGAAAGCAATCCATTTAAAATACTCCAGAGTATTCTCTTCTTTTTAACAAGGCCTGCCCTCAGGAGAAACTTAGCTAACCAGAACTACCTGCAGAAAGGGAAATTCCCAACTTGAGCTAGGTCTAGCCTTCCACATAGAGGAAGAGAAATACCCAATTACAGCTACCTTTAGCCATCCATTTCCACCTGAAGGGGAGAAAAAAAAAAACTGGAAGAACTGGTGAAGTTCACAGTTCAGAGTCACAGGCCCACCTAAAGACTCAAACCTAATCATAGGACCAGAGCCACATCTATTACCACACAACTGAAGCATTTGACAAAACCCAATACCCATTCATGATAAAAACTCTCGACAAACTCATACTAGAAGATAACTTCCTCAGTTTGATAAAGAACTTTTTTAAATGCCTACAGCTAACTGTATGATTAGTGGTGAGAACGCAAAGCTTTCTGCTCAGATTAGAACAAGACAATGGTGTCCTCTCTCACCACTGCTTTTCAACATCATACTGGAAGTACCAGCTATGCAATAAGAAAAGAAAAAGAAGAAAAATGGACACAGAAGGCTGGGAAGAAAGGAATAAAACTGTCTTTGCTTACAGATGACAAAATCATCTATGTTGAAAATCTGAAAGAAATTGACTCAAAAAGGTATTCTGGCACTAATAGGCAATAACAGCAAAGTTGCAGATATAAGATTAAAATACAAGTAAATTGCTTTTGTATATATCAGAAATGAATAAGTAGAGTTTGAAAATTTAAGTTACCATTTACATTAGCATCCTCCCCCTAAAATAAAATACTTAGTTATAAATCTAACATATATGTACAAGATCCATGTAAGGTAAACTATTAAACTCTAATGAAAAATCAAGAAAAGAACTAAATGCTATGGCCAATTCATGCTGATATATGGCAGAAACCAATACAATATGTGAAACAATTATCCTCCAATCAAAATTAAATAAGTAAACAATTTTTTTTAAAAAAAGGAAAAAGAACTACATAAAGGGAGAAATAGTCCATGTTCATGAATAGGATGACTCAATATGGTGATGATACCATTTCTTTCTAACTGCATTTATAGACTCATTCCAATTCCAATCAAAATCTTATCTAGCTATTATGTAAATATTAAAAAATTGATTCTAAAATTTATACAGAGAGGTAAAAGATGAACAGCCAATATTGAAGAAGAAAGTTAGAAAACTGACATTACCTAACTTCAAAACTCATTTATAAAGTTATAGTAGTCAAGAGGGTGTGATACTTGTTAAGGAAAAAACAAATAGATCAATGAAAAAAATTAGAGTCCAGAAAATGACTCACATAAGTATACTCAAATAGATAAGCCTAACTGATCTTTGACAAAGTAGCAAAGGCAATACAGTGAAGCAAAGATAGTCAAAACATGGTATTGAAACAAGCAGACATTCACATGCAAAAAAATGAATCTAGACACAGACTTTACATTTTGGTACTTGGCTGGACAATAGAACCAGACAGATTTGACTGTTCCCAGCAGACATAAGAACTCAGGTACCAACCTTACCAAGAGGAGCCTATGTACCATCAGAAGCAGCAGAACATCCCACTGGCAGGGGGGTGTGCTATGGACTGAACTGTCTTCCTTTAAATGTGTATGTTGAAGACCTAACCCTCAGTATGAACATATTTGGAGATCAAATCTTTGAAAGTTACTTAGGTTTAGATGAAGTCATGGCAGCCATACTCTCATGACGACATTATCTATATATCTCTGTATGTGTGCCCAGCCATGTCCAACTCTTTGTGACCCCATGGACTGTAGCTCACCAGGCTCCTCTGTCCATTGGATTCTCCAGATAAGAATAATGGGGTGGGTTGCCATTTCCTTCTCCAAGGAATCTTCCCTGACCCAGGGATGGAACCCACATCTCCAGTGTCTCCTGCACTGGGAGGCAGATTCTTCACTAGCTTTATAAGAGGAAGAGAGAGAACATGCTGTCTTTCTGCCGTGAGAAGACAAATGATGCAAGCCAGAGAGTCCTCACCAAGAACCAAATCACCCCCACCCCCTGCACCTTGACCTTGACATTCCCAGCCTACAAAACTGAGATAAATCAATGTGTATTGTTTAAGCCTAAGGTATTTTCTTGTAACTGCCTGGGATAAAGTGCTTTGTGTAGCAGAGAGAGGATCAAAGCAAAAGAAGAGGACAGCACATCATATTAATAGATGATCAGATATTGGCAAGATTTGCTTCTGGGGACAATTAAGTATTTCTCAGAATACTAAGCAATACTTTGGGTCAACTCTACGGGAGCTCAAGTTCTCCATTGTAACAAGAGGGTCAAGAGCCAGTAAAACAGAAGTTAATAACATCTAAATAGTTAATTTTAACACTATTTCTTGCTTGGGGCAAGGCATTGGTCTAACACATTTACTTACTCATTTAATTCTCACAACGACCCCTTGAGGGATAGATTATCACCATTCCCATTTGATAGATGAGGAAGCCAAGGCACAAAATTCTTAAGAAGTTTCTGTGAGTGTACACCGCTCTAAGAGGTGGTGGTGTTCAGTCATTCAGTCATTTCCAACTCTTTGCAACCCAATTGACAGGAGCACACCAGGCTCCTCTGTCCTCCACTGTCTCCGAGTTTGCTCAAATGCATGTCCAAAGAAGTGGTACTGGGATTTGAATCTAGACTGTTTCTAGAGTTCTTTTACTCTTGATGCTCAACTGTGTTTCTGGGTCACTAAAAATTGCACAGGTAATGAGTCCTCTTAGCCAGCTAACACCCACCTCTATCTGAATCATAGGTAAACTTAAGTCACAATTCCTTGAAAACCCATCTGCCTATTTCCCTGAAGTATTCCAGAGGTGATTCTTATTTTCCTTACCAAGAGTCAAATTCATACACATCTACATTTGACATTTAAATCATCTGAAACATCTCACTTTTCCATAGAATTAAGTGAAGTGAAGCGAAAGCTACTCAGTCATGTCTGACTCTTGCGACCCCATGGACAGTAGCCTGCCAAGCTCTTCTGTCCATGGGATTCTCCAGGCAAGAATACTGGAGTGGGTTGCCATTTCCTTCTCCAGGGCATCGTCCCAACCCAGAAATTGAACCCAGGTCTCCTGCATTGCAGGCAGATTCTTTCCAACTGAGCTATGAGGGAAGACCATAGAGTAGCTTCTATAGAGTAGCTTCTATAGAATAGCTTCTAGTAAAATAAAGACAAATAGCTCCATGTGCTAGAACTGTCTCTAAAAAAATTGATGTTCCATTTTCATATATTCATTCATTCATCCAACAAATATTGTTGGGCACCTACTATATGTCAGGAACTGTTCAGGTACAAGGATTATAAAAGTTGAAACATTGAAGCTCTGCCCTCATGGACTCGCATTCTAGTTGAAGGGCAGGAGAAAAATACATAGTAAGGAAATAAACACATAATATTCCAGAGAAGATATGAAAAAAATAAAGAAAAGAGTATTTATTGTTAAGAGATAAAGGTAGGTACAAGGCAAGCTTGCGTTGCTTGACGTTTTCCAAAGTTACCTTAGAAAAGGTAGGTAATAAAACCCCATGAACTGGAAACAGCTCAGTCGGCAAAGAATCATCCTGCAGTGCTGGAGACCTGGGTTTGATCCCTGGGTCGGGAAGATCCCCCAGAGAAGGAAATGACAACCCACTCCAGTATTCTTGCCTGGAAAGTGCTATGGACAGAGGAGCCTAGCAGGTTACAGCCCATAAAGTCTCAAGAGTCGGATATGAGTTAGCGACCAAATCATCATAATTATATAAGTAACCTTAACCACATTACACGAATTCAGATACTCCTCAGATCAACGTATGACCTCCACAAAATCCTACACAGAAGGAATTCTAGTAGATCATGCTATGTCATGAAGTGAAAGTGAAAGTCACTTGGTTGTGTCCGACTCTTTGCAACCTCATGGACTCTACAGTCCATGGAATTCTCCAGGCCAGAATACTGGAGTGGGTAGCCTTTCCCTTCTCCAGGGGAATCTTCCCAACCCAGGGATCAAACCCAGGTCTCCCTCATTCCAGGCAGATTCTTTACCAACTGAGTCACAAGGGAAGCCCAATTATGCCACTTCACAAGGAAATGTTATCCCCAAACAGAAACAATAAAAAAGCATAGATTACTAAAATAATTACTGCAAATATACGTATTAGCTCCAAGTTTTTATCACATACAAAATTTGTATTCATGAAGAGTCTAGCCATTTTTCCAAGTTTATGTTCATCTTGATATTAAAAAAATATTGTTCAAAAAGTCCAGTGACTAGTTACTCAAGGAGAGGGAGAAACCCTTAAAAATCCTAAAATAATGCAAAAGTTTGAACTGATGTTATCATCAGAACATCCTTTCAGAAGAAAACTCAATAGCAAAATACCTCCATAAATGTGTTTTTGTAGTCCTTTCTAATTCCCACGAACATAATGCTAGAGATTTCTGTGTGACTTCAGTCCCCACTGCAGGAGGCAGAATTTCTGGGAAGGGACCCCATGATTCCGTGTCCTAATTCCTATAACCTATGGTTATGACAAGATGTCACTCCAGTGATGTGTGATATTATAAAGCACAATTGATCTTAACAAGGTAGATTATCTGGATGGGCCTGATCTAATCCCATTAGCCCTTTGAAGTAGAGCAATTTCCCCTGCTGCTGGCAAAAAAGGGAGGCCAGAGAAGAAGACAAAGAAATCAGGGAGAGTTGAGGTTTGAGAAGCAGTCTACGTGCCATTGATGACTGAGTTGGAGGAGGCCACACAAAGGGGTTGAGAAGTCAGCAAGGAAATGGGGACCTCAGTGTTACACCTGTAAGGAACTTGATTCTACCAACACTGTTGAATTCTGCCCCAAGGCCACAGGGCCGAGGCTTTGTACCAAGGCCACAGAAGCAGACTGCAGAACCAAGGTTGTCTCCAAAGCTGACTGAGCCCCTTTGTAACCATGACCAAAGACAGCCCTCCCTCATGCCCTGCCACCCCTGATCATCACCAGCAGGCTTTCTGACTAAAAATTAGGTGAAAATGCTTACCCCAGTAATCACCCTATATTGCCCTAACCAATCACCAGAAATTTTGTCTTGAGGCTATAAAAATTGGCTACTAACCCAGGAAAAGCAACGACTTTCTCTGGCCTGTTAAAAGGTCGGCTGATTGCATTTGCCGTGTCCTGGTTATCGCTGCTCTTTGCTCTTCCTAACCTCACTCCCTTCTGAAATGCTCTGTGTCTGGAAATTATTTTCCAGCCCATGCTGGGACTGCCTCAACAAACACTTGAGTGAGCTTGGAGCCTTCTCCCAGAGCCTTCAGAGCCCCCAGATTTCTGTGAATTAACACATTGTGAATTAATAAATGAGTGTTGTTTTAAAGCCACTAATTTTGAGGTAGTTTGTTATGCCAGCATAAAAAATCGAATACTCCCACTTACCCTCTATCACAGCAAATGTCTCTAAACAATATTTTCTGTTTCTGTTTTTAGGACTGTTTTAATTGGGTTCACCCAACTAAACTGGCTGTCACAGTGTTTAAAGCACAGCGTCATCTCTTCTTACTCCATTGACCTCGTTTGTCTCTCCTATGGCAGTGTTGGTTTTCTGCCTTGAGGGGGCGCAGTATCCATTAATTAACATTTCTTCGGGGTCACTTTATGATCTGTATCACTTGGTGCGTTGTTAGCTGCATAGTTTGGAATGCTTGAAATTTCGTTAGGCTGATTTTGCCATCCTTTGACAATCGTTGCTTATACTTTAAGTTGTGCCATTTTAACAAAAGTGCGATATGTCAAATCAGACTATGAGTGGAGTTAGTTTTATTCTCTACATAATTAATTGTTTGAATTGTGAAATTAGCTTTTGTTTTGACATTTGGCAGCTTCAACAAGGTGAAGGAAAGTGGTGGCCCCACAAATCATTATTGGATTCTGTAGTCATTACCATGTGTCTTGTGCATAGTAAGCTAGGTATATAGCTTCCTTGTTGGTTATGGTAAAGTATGAACATCAGGATCTCTTACAAAACTTCACTTGTGATTCATGAGCTGGACCCAGTAAAAACTGACCCTCCTTTCCAAACAACCCCTAAGTTTACGAAGCTCCACTGTGATTATTTCATTAAAGGATCTCCAACGGCAAGGAAGAAAGCCATGAGTTGACACCAGAATCAGTTCTCTACCTGGTAGAGAAGGATGCCAGGAACTAGCAAAGTAAAATCAGGAGGGAAAAAAGACAAAGGTGTGCAAACAAAAGGAAGCATTGAATACCCAGTCTCCTCCCACCAAAACAATCTGAAAATAGTGAATGTAAACTGAGTCAGGAGGAGATGAAAAGAAAGTCTGTAAGAAGTCAAATAAAGGACCAAACTGAGGAGTCTGTAGTGACACTAGGAAGAAATAAGAAGCAGTTTTGGGCCTCCCCTGGGGGTCCAGATGTACAGAATATGCCTTCAATGCAGGAGATCTGGATTTGATCCCTGGGTCAGGAAGACCCTGGAACAATAATGTAGCAAGTTCAGTAAAGGCTTCTTTAAAAATGGTCCACATCAAAAAAAAAAAAAAAAATCTTTTAAAAAAGTTCTTAAAAAAAAAAAGAATCAGCCAGTGTCTTGTCAGTTTGAAACAACCAACTGATATAGCTGGATCATAAACACACCAACACCTAGCCTGTCTGTTACATGGGCTGTGCTTAGTCACTCAGTCGTGTCCGACTCTTTGCTACCCCATGGACTGCAGCCCACCAGGCTCCTCTGTCCATGGGGAATCCCAGGCAAGAATACTGGAGTGGTTGCCATGCCCTCCTCCAGGGGATCTTCCCCACCCAGGGATCAAACCCAGGTCTCCCACATTGCCAGTGGATTCTTTACCAGCTGAGCTACCAGGGAAGCCCAGATAAAGGTAGAAGGTAGACATAAAAATGAAGAGAAGCTGCTGACTTAAAGAAGTGCTGTTATATTTAGGGAAGTAAGCAGAGAGCCCTGTCTGATCTCTAGTCCGCATCAAATCCTAAACAAGGCTGACTGACCTGAGACTCTCAACAACTTTCCAGAATGGCAGAGCTGCTTCAGTTCCAGGATCCGATGCAACCTCTAATCCATTTAAAACAACAACAACAAAAAACACACATGGGTTTTTAGTCCACCATTATTATTCTGAGGATTCCCTGACATTTGGGGAGGGGTGAGCAAATGAGCACCACCAGGGACAAGGAGAGTGTCATCACAGCAGTTTCTGAGGTGCAGCTGTGAGGAAGTCAGGAGCTTGTGTCTGCGGGCCCAGGTATGTGACATGACATCTAGATAGGGAAGCTGCCACACCCTCCTACTCTTCCAGAGAATCCTTGTGTGAAATTTCCTGGCTTTAGGATATTACCTCAATTTATAAGAAGATAATGCCAGTGAGGGTGCACTAAACATGTCTCACCTAAGTACGGCACACTGTGACCTCTAGACTAGGGTTTGAAAGAAGTGAAGACGTTGCCTTCAAGAAGCTGCACTCGGGAGATGGGGAAAAGAAAAATGTCAGCATAGATGCAGTAGAATTTCAGCAAAGTTCTGCAGGAGCAAGAAGATGGATCATTTATCCCTGAGGGAATCAGGACAACAATCATCAAGGTACCATTTGAACTGCATCTTGGAAAATAAATAAGACTTTCTCTTTTTTTTTTTTTTTTTTTAGTTATTACATGACTTTCTCAAGTAGAGGAATGAGGGAAAGGTACTAAAAGTAAAGTTAAGGTAAATGACATCTCAGGTAAAAGACTGTATTAGTTTGCTCTGTTGGTTGGTTTAGTTGTGTCCAACTCTTGCGATCCCATAGACTGTAGCACACCAGGCTCCTCTGTCCATGGGATTTCCCAGGCAAGGATACTGGAGTGAGTTGCCATTTTCTTCTCCAGGGGATATCCCTAACCCAGGGATGGAACTCGGGTCCCCTCCTGCTGTGATAAAATACCACAGGCTTGGTGGCTTAAACAACAGAAATGTATTGGCTTACACTTCTGGAGACTGGAAGTCTGAGGTCAACATGCCCACAGTGTTGGTTTCTCCTGAGCCCTCTCTCCTTGGCATGCGGACGGCCGTCTTCCTCTGCATCCTCACATGGGCTTTACTTGCTTCCCGCATCCCAGGGATGTCTTCCTCTTTGTATAAGAACATCAGTCCTGCTGGACTAGAGCCCAACCCTAACAGCCTCATGTTCACTTTACTACCTCTATAAGATTCTTTCTCCAAACACAGTCACGTTCAAAGATACCGGGGGTGGTTGTCGTTCAGTTGCTAAGTCATGTCCAAGTCTTTGTGACCCCTTGGATGAGAGCATGCCAGACTTCCCTGTCCTTCACTATCTTCCAGAGTTTTCTCAAACTGGGGGTTAAGGATGCAAATATGAATTTTGAGGAGACTCAATTCAGTTCATAGGAAGAAATGGAAGTCTAAGGAGTTACTAGATTCAGGGTGCCTGGAATCTATACACAAAGGGAAGAGACTCCTGGGACATAGACTAGGTATGAAGTTCTGACACCTGAGTATGAAGAGGGCCATGTCCTGCCAAGGCATTAATTAGGGCTTGTCCTGTAAACAAGAACATGATGTGATGTGACTTGAGGTCTAGGAAGATATCACAGGACATACATGCAGTGGACTGGAACAGGGAGGCTGGGCCAAGCAGGAAGGCTCGACAAATGAGGTGGGCAGGTGATAAACCAAGGCAGCGTGAGCATGGGCAAGAGGGGCAGAGGCCTGAGCACAAACCGTCAGGCTTAGTGAGTGGTTGGTAGTTGTATTTGGAGGTGGGAAAAGACCGAAGTCAAAGATATCTCATAAATTCCTAGCCTGGGACACTATGCCAGGTGCATCAAGAGAAAACCATCAGGAGGTGGATCTATTTAAATGTCTTTTTTTCCCATTTATTTAATTAAAAAAATGTTTGGTGGATTCAGGGCATAATGAGTTCAATTCTTATTGGTAGATATAAGATGCTTGAAGGGTAACCAGGGAGAAATGAAAAATACCTTCAGTTGGAAATATGTGTAGGGTAGAAGAAGTCAGGGTGGTAAATACAGATTTGGAATCATGAGCATATGGGTAACAGCTGAAATTATAGCAGAAAACGACATCAGCTGGTGAGCAGAAGGGAACAACATCGGAGTAAGATGGTGGTGGAATCAGTTAAGGAGCAGGTAAAGAAAAAGGAGTTGGCGAGAGACTGAAAAGGATGATCGGAGAGGGAGGTGAGACCCGGAGAGCAGTGTCCTGGATGGTGCGAGGGGAAACTTGAAGGAGTTGATCAGTAAGACCTAGTGACATCTAGTTCAGTTCAGTTCAGCTGCTCAGTCATGTCCAAATCTTTGCAACCCCAAGGACTACAGCATGCAGGGCTTCCCTGTCCATCACCTACTCCCGGAGCCTACTCAAACTCATGCCCATTGAGTCGGTGATGCCATCCAGCCATCTCATCCTCTGTCATCCCCTTCTCCTTCTGCCTTCAATCTTTCCCAGCATCAGGGTCTTTTAAATGAGTCAGTTCTTTCCATCAGGTAGCCAAAGTATTGGAGCTTCAGCTTCATCATCAGTCCTTCCAATGAATATTCAGGGCTGATTTCCTTTAGGATGGACTGGTTTGATCTCCTTGCTGTCCAAGGGACTCTTAAGAATCTTCTCCAACACCACAGTTCAAAAGCATCAATTCTTCAGCGCTCAGCTTTCTTTATAGTCCAACTGTCACATCCATACATGACTACTGGAAAAACCACAGTTTTGACTAGACGGACCTTTGTTGGCAAAGTGATGTCTCTGCTTTTTAATATGCTGTCTAGGCCAAAACAGATCATCGAATTGGAAAACGAGGTTGACTACAACTAACTCAGGTCATCCAGCTTGCTTTGACAACAATACCATGGGCTGAGTGGCTTAAATAGCAAACATTTATTTCTCATAGTTCTGGACTGAAAGCTGGAAGTCCAAAATCAGAATGCTGATACAGTCAGATTCTTGGTGAACACCTTCCTCCAGGTTAACACATGCTGTATCCTTACATAGTGACAGAGATAAGGAAACAGAGAGAGAATGAGAGAGAGAGAGGTCTCCCTCTGGTCTCTGGTTTCTTCTTATAAGGGTAATAACCCCATCATAGGTGCGTTCTCCTTGTGACCTCATCTAAACCTAATTACCTCCCAGAGACCAAACCTCTTGATACCATCCGATTGGAGGTTGGGACTTCAATATATGAATTTGGGGATATGCAAACATTTAGTCCATAGCAATAACCTTGGCAAAAACAGTTTTGGAAGAATGAGGTTAGCAGCTGCTCTGGAACAAGATGAAGAACAAATGGGAGTATAGAAAGTGGACTGAGTATGGAATACTTTTTCATGGAGCCCGATTTCAAAGGAAAGGAAAGACGCAGTGTCTGATAAGACTGCTGCTCAAGCAACTGTGCAACCCCAGCAAGACAAGCAAGATAAGGAAATTCTTAACAGAAGAAATCTTTACAAAATGCCCATCAGAGAGACATTGTCACCTGCACCTTACGAGTGAGGAAACTGAGACTCAGAAAGGTTAATACATTTCTCCAGGTCACCCAGCTGGGTAAGTGAATGAAGCCAGGATTTTAACCCAAGTCTTTCTGCATCTGAAGAGGCCCCACATCCCTTGTATGTTGTGCAAAGGTCAAGTAATAAGTATGAGTTATAAATGTGAGGGCTGCAGGAGACCTAGTTGGGCACGGATTACATCAATCCTGAATGGCACTTTCTGGACAGAGGGGGAACTCTGTCCTGAAATGTGCTGAGAAGCATCGGTGACTCAAGCTGAAAGCTCTTACTAAATTCTGCTACCAGGTGGCACCTGGCATAATGAGATACTAGTTGGCACCTTAAGAAAACTGAGTCTTACAGAAAGAATCATTGCACACCTGTGCAGCAGTCCACAGCCTAGGAAAATGAAGCAACAGCTTCTATTTCTGAAAGATTCCTACAAACTCCTCCTTGCCTAGCTCTGGTCTCCCATCACTCTTTGGATAGAAGAACCTCAGCATTTGTCAAGATGTGGTGTCATTTTGGCGTTTAACCAAAGGTTGAACTCAGATATTTCAGTATCCAGTCTTTTGCTCAATGAGATGAAGGGTAAATACACAGGCAACTGGCTGAAGAGTTAATTGCTTGACTTTCATATTTCTCCTTCATTCTACAGAATATTTTACTATGCCTCTGTCCTCCATCCGTCTTTGTATTATTCTACACGAGTGAAACTCTCAAAAAGGCTAAAGTGTATTTATGAGGCTCTAAATGGAGGGGTCCCATTTATAACTGGAGCAAAGCTGTGTGGTCTGCATTTAGGCTTAATAGCCAAGTCTCTTTCTCAAAGACACTATCCAGAAAATCCAATTTCATTGCAGTTGCTTTGCATTTGGAATGCTGTATATAGACAGTTTATCTCTTGCTCCCAGAAGAGCTAACTAGCCTCAGGTCATTAGGTTAGAAGTCTGAATGCTTATATCATATAAAATACAAGAATGACCCAAAGTTTACAATACATAACAGTTTGTATGTATGCTCAGTCATGTCTGACTCTTTGTGATCCCTTGGACTGTAGCCCACCAGTCTCCTCCATCCATGGAATTCTCCAGGCAAGGATACTGGAGTGGGTTGCCATGCCCTCCTCCAGGGGATCTTCCCAACCCAGGAATAGAACCTGAGTCTCTTGCATCTCTTGCATTGGCAGGCAGACTCTTTACCACTGCATCACCTGGGAAGCCCAAATAACAGTTTAATGCAGCCATATTCATACATTTCATATTTGCTTGTCTGAGACTGGTGACAGGAAAAGTGACTATCTTCTCCAACTATGGAAAAAATTAAAGCACTCGATATAGGAAAGATTTATTTCACAAAATGAGAAAGACAGAAACCCATTTTTGAAATATACTTGAAGTGTGGTAAATCACTTCAGTCACATCCAACTCTTTGCGACCCCATGGACTGTAGCCTGCCAGGCTCCTCTGTCCATGGGATTTCCCAGGCAAGAATGCTGGAGTGGGTTGCCGTTTCCTCCCCCGAGGGATCTTCCCGACCCAGGGATCAAACCCACATCTCTTATGTTTCCTGCATTGGCAGGCAGGTTCTTTACTACTAGTGCTAGCTGAGAAGACCTGAAGTGTAGTTTTCACAAAACTACAAAGTTTGTCCAAAGAATTAGAAGTGGAGAAAGATTTCAGAAGTAAAGATTCTCCAGCCCTTCTACAAATAGTCTGTGTGAGTGCGAACAAACCCCTTTATTTCTCTGGTTCAAGGGCCCTCTGTCTTCCTTGATTTTGTGGCTCCTAGGGGGATTCTTCCTGCTACTTCTAGACCAGATCTGCTGTGACTGGCTTTCCCATCCACAGGGGATGATGCAAAGACACACAAGCTCATGAGGGAGGAAAATATGACCACAGGGAGGCAGTAGCACACACTTTATTTGGGCTCCCCTTTGACAGAGGAGCCTGGCGGGTTACGGTCCACGGGGTCACAGAGGGTCGGACACGGCTGGGTAACCAACACTGCACTACTACCCTTGACAGGTTTTAAGGATTTCCCTGGTGGTCTAGCGGTTAAGACACGGTGCTTGCAATCCTAGGTGGTGGTTTAGTTGCTAAGTTGTATCCAACTCTTGAGACCCCATGGATTCTAGCTTGCCAGGCTCCTCTGTCCATGGGATTCTCCAGGTGAAAATGCTGGAGTGTGTGGTCATTTACTTCTCCAGGGGACCTTCCCGACCCAGGAATCGACTCAGGTCTTACCTGGCAGGCAGATTCTTTACCTACTGAGCTATGAGGGAACATCAATGCCAGGGGGCATGAGTTTGATCCCTTGTCGGGGAGCCTGGGGAAATCCCTCACAGAATGACACTATGCGGAGGCTACCATGGGGGGACCAGCGTCCAGAAGAGGAGGAGGGCAAGAGAACTCCCGGGAGAGGGGGGACCAGAGAGGGGCCTGACATGTCTGACATCACTCAGCAACCCAACAGGGCATCTCCAGGTCAGACAGTCCCCAAAGGGCCGCAGCACCAACTTGCGGTCCTAATAGCCCCAGAGCTTATCTTCTGTATCTCTAGAAGACATTGGGCAGTTTCACGGGCTAGGCAAACAAGGCAGGCTCTAAATGGCCAAAAGAAAAAAAAATAATAAAACTCTGATTCCTTGGGCTATATTTAAAAATTGGGGCTGTCCAGGTGGCTCAGTGGTAAAGAATCCACCTGCCAGTGCAGGAGACACAGGTTCGATCCCTGGTCTAGGAAGATTCCACATGCCATGGAGCAACTAAGCCCGTGCACCCCACTTATTGAGGCTGTGCTCTAGAGCCCAGGAGCCACAGCTCCTGAGTCCACACGCCCTGGAGCCTGTGTCCTGCAACAAGAGAAGCCACTGCAATGAGAAGCCCGTGCACCAAAACTGGAGAGGAGCCCCCACTAACCACAACTAGAGAAAAGCCCACACAGCAACGAAGACCCAGCATAGCCAAAAATAAATAAATTAACGATATATTTATATATAATACAAACTATATATATATTATTATATATAATTTATTATATATATTACTTATTTATTTATATATAAAAGATCCTATAAGCCACACACACACACAAAAAGAAATAAAGAAATGCCCATGATGTTTCTCTTCAAGGTCTTTGCACACTTTCTGTCTGCTCCAAGCTTCCTCCCAGGCACAGCGGCTTTCTCATTTCTTACCTTATCCTGGTCTCTGTTCGGATGTTATGTACCTGGAGGGTCTTCCCTGACAGCACCCGTACGCCATGCCTTGCTCACCTACTGAACTACTCTCTTTGATTTTTCTTCATCTTTATTTGGGACCATGTCTGTTTTGGTTACCAGTGAACACCCAGTGCCTAGAACACTGGATCTGACACAAACAGGCACTGAATGACTATTTACTGAATGAATGAACAAATGAATGCAAGAAATGCCTTCCCGGGGAAAGAAAACTTCTACAGACGTTTTAGGTTCACAGTAAGAAAGCTATCATTTAAAATATACCTTCTGCAAGTTTAACTAACACTTCTGCAAGTTTAAACCATTAAAATACAGTCATGTCTCAGAAGGAAATACAATAAAACTTTCTGTTGAAAAAAGAATTCCCACTGAGGTAAGAAAAAGCAAAAATAATGTCAGTCTAGAGGATATTTTACTTGAAAGGTAAGTGCTCAAAAACAGTCTCATAATGGGAGCGTTCCATCAAGCATATTGGGTGCTTGACAGTGTACTTCCACTAGTGTCTTTTATGTCACACTTGGCTTAAGCATGTCATGATACACACATATTCAACATAACAACTACACAAAAATGTATATAGAACTTGTCTCATTTTGAGAAAGAGGTAAGCCTTCTGGTTGATACTCTCATTGGTATTTATGGGAATTGTGGTGTTAAGTTATATAAGGTCTTCCTTGCCAAACGATCAATTTAATATTCTGTCCCAAAGAGCGTCAATCGTCTGAATAATTTCCTCCTTAGAGATTTAGGCAACGTGAGAGGGCATTTTCAGATATTCGTGGGTGAATTCCAATCCCATATTCACAAATCCATTGATTGGGTTGGGGAAATGAGTGAGGAGGGTGGGTTGAAGTAGGGATGGGCAGACACAGGCCAGAGCAAACTAGCTGAATTACTACTTTCATCTGTTGTACAGATTTACCAATAAAACACTCTAGCTCAGTTTCCAAAGTGGCACCCCATTCTGCTGCTTCTTTTCCATTTTAAAGAAAGAAACTCTGCTAGCTGAGTGATATCATTATGTGTGTGTGTGTTAGTTGCTCAGTCGTATCTGACATTTTGTGACCCCATGGACTGTAGCCCACCAGGCTCCTCTGTCCATGGAATTCTCCATCCAGGCAAGATTACTGGAGTGGGTTGCCGTTCCCTTCTCCAGAGGATCTTCCCAACCCATGGATCAAACTCAGGTCTCCTGCACTGCAGGCAGATTCTTTACCGTCTGAGACACCAGGAAAGTTGGACATTTGTCCATTTCTAAATATACATTATCTGTAATTTACTCAGCCCCAAGATTTGGTTTCATTTTTCAATTCTGGAACCCTAGGCATCTTAGGCAGAAATCTGCAAATGCTCTTCTAGAATTCCTCAGGGTAACTTAAAAGGGAAATTTCATAGAAGTAGGAAAGAAAAAGTATTCACAACCATCTTAGACACTATGCCCCATCCAGCTACCCAAGTTAAATCATTTTTATTCTTTTACAAAATGTTCTAGTTTTTCAAAACCTTATAACTTATTTTCAAGATTTTAATCCATGTTCCTAATATACAGACCTGTGACAAACTCTTAACCTAACCCACATAGCAGAGGGGCTAGACACAATTTTAATCTGATAGAACTTGAGGTTGACCTTTTTTAGTCTCAAATACAGTCCACAGTCTCCCAAGATTAAGGGACTCAGAGCAAAAAGAAGATGAAATATGTGTCTAGCATTTCAGATAATCTTGCTTTCTGGACCCTAAAGGTAGTCACTAGTTTTCATTCATTAATTTTCTCAGTCATTCACTGTTTGTTCAACAAGCCTTTAGGAAACACCTACTAATGATACAGAAGTATAGTAGGTGTTGGAACAGTACAGATCATCATGATTTCCTGTCTTGTTTGCACTAATGTCCTTCTCACCCTGATAAGCACAACCTCTTGCCCTGTGGTTTTCAGAAACCCAGTGTTCTACATTCACCTAGCAGACCTGTCAGAGAGAGGTCATCTCCTAACTTCAAAAAGCAGACATTTCTTCAGGCTTATAATGCAAGTGGATCCATAATAGTCCCTGAAAGGGATGCTGTCTTTATCATCTAGGATATTTCAGGATGCCTATGGGAGATGCTCACTAAATTTATTGAAAGATCCTTGATGGACTAATTTCATTATACTACACTGGACCCAGGAAATGATGCTTCTCAAAAAGGTCAGATCAGATGCACTATGGCATTGGATGTTTTCTGTAACTTCTTCCACCGTGAATAATTTATCAAAAAGCATTCTCAAATTCTGAACAACACAAATACAGAATAAATTATTAACATGCGCTTCCCCAACCTAATCGTCTTCTCTTCCTCTTTGACTTCATCCCCCTCGCTGCTCTTATCATGACTCAGGAGAAAAGTCTCTATTCTGGGCTCTTCCGTCAAAGAGCTGAGTGCTCAAAAGGTTTGTGTCTCGCTTCCCTGTCTGTGAAGGGAAAGGTTGAATTAAATGAGCTTATGGCCTGTCAGATCTTGAGAGTTCATCATTTTCATATCAAGATTTAGGAACAGGCTGTTTCTTTTTTCCCCCAATGCAATCCAGCTGCCTTCTCTGAGTGAGAGTTTGAGAAATCTCCACCTAGGGTCAGGTGAAAATCAGTCCTTAGCACAGAAAAATAAGTTGTCACTGGTTACTCACATAATAATGTCTCCACATCGTTGGTAGCATTTGCTCAGAACTGGAAGAAGACAAGGAGAAAGTCAAGTGGTTTGCCTGCTTATCAGTGAATTCTCAAAGAGGATTTCTCCTTGGCTCCCTTACTCTTTGACTGCATCTGGGGCCTTTCCTTTGATGCCAAAAAGAGTTTAATATGGTGGATACGCTTTACCTTTATTTGCTTTTGTCCACTTCCCATCTTCATCACTCCTCTCTCAATCCCACCTATCGCTTCTCCTTGTTCTTTTCAGCTACCAAGCCAGTTGCCATTCTCCCCATCTGAAATAGAGCTGAAAGACTGTGGAGAGGGTGGAAGAGGGGAAGAAATATGTGTGGGCACTGTCTGGTGGAAACAGAAATATAATTAAGAGCAGGCAGTGACTGTCATGTACTTATTTTCCCAGTTTCCACTTGTTCCTGGTCCAAAGATTTCATTGAGATGACGTGCACTGTGGGTCTGATGGGCATAAAACAAGAGTCAATGTTGATGGTGGGTGTCTAGCCTCTGCACTTCCTGTGATGAACGTGCAGGCCAGCACCACATGGGGCCTTCGGGGAGTCAGAAGTCTGGGACTCCACAGTGGAATCGTCATAGCAGATGGAGGAGGAGGAACAGGGAAAGGGAGACATGAGATGGAGAGAAATAGGGAAGAAAACAGGAAGACAGAGAGGAGGTACTTTCAGTTCTGATAACATCCATCTTAGTATGTCTGACCCAGGAAGAGTGGCTTGGCTGCTCGTGGCTTGGCCTGGGAAGAGATGACAGCAAATTTCAAAGATCTTTTTCTTCAGTTCCTTTAAAAAGATAACTTCATCCACAAAAATTATGCTGACAGTCTAATTTATCCTGCATGACCGAATGGCATATTATAAAATGGAAGATATATTATGCGTCTTTAGAAAACACCACATCTAATATGTTTGAGTTCTCACAAATGGTTTCTTAAGGGGCCATGCAGATGAGACTGAACTTTGTTCATTCAGGTTTAACATTTATTGTGAACACATCAAACACAAGGCACTGGAGCAACAAAGGGAAAAGACAGGGTCCATACCCTTGAGACATCGATGGTTCTAGTGGGATAGGGTATTGGTTAGTCTTCTCAGTAACAGAAACCACTCTGGCTATTTTCAACAACACACACACACACTCAAAAGGAATTCTTAAAGAAGGTTAGTGAGTAGCTCAGAGAACCTCCAGACCAGTTGAATGTTTTCACTGGAACTAAGAGAGGGCACCACTGCCAAAGTTATGCTGAGAGGAGTCAGTTTGGGCCATTGGACACTGCTGTGCTCACCGCCACTGCCACCACCCGTGGACAGTGAGTGAATTCTGAACTCTCACTGTGAGTACTGTTAGTATTCCAAGATTCAAAGCCCCAGGTCCAACCTACTGAAGATCTGTCCCTGAGGCTTCACCAGATATGCACAGTGGCAGACTCTCCCTAAATAGAAAGGGGGAACAGATGCTGCCGGAAAAAAATATTTGTAAAGGATCAATAACTACTGTGTGGATATAGAGGCATTCAATACAAAGCGGACAGTGCTGCAATGTCAAAGGAGAGGCCTTTGTCAAGGGGGTCAGGGAAGGTTCACAAGGGGAAGCTGAGTTGAAATGAACAGGCGGAAGTAACACAGGCAAAGGCAGAAGGACGTGGAACAAGACAGAAATCTACAAGCGTTCAGCACTGCTAGAGCAGAGGTTTTCAATCATGGCTTCCCTGGGTTGGGAAGATCCCCTGGAGAAGGGAATGGCAATCCACTCCGGTATTCTTGCCTGGAGAATTCCATGAACAGAGGAGCCTGGCAGGCTACAGTCCACGGGGTTGCAAAAAGTCGGACACAATTGAGCAACTAACACTTTCACTTTCACACTTTTCTCATTAGACCCTGCTCAGGGACTGTTTCTGGGGAGCTGCTCAGGGGAACCCCCTAGACCAGTTACACCAACTTCTGGGGATGTGGCTCAGGCACCAAGTGATTCCTATGTGCAGCCACAGTTGAGATGCATATTGGTGGTGGTGGTTTAGTCGCTCAGTCATTGCCGACTCTTGAGGCAACACAGAATGTAGCCTGCCAGGCTCTTCTGTCCGTGGGGCTCTCCAGGCAAGAATACTGAAGAGAGTTGTCATTTCCTTCTCCAGGGGATCTTCCTGACCCAGGGATCCAACCTGCCTCTCCGGCATTGCAGGCAGATTCTTGAACACTGAGCCACCAGGGAAGCCCTTGAGATGCATTGAGTTGAGACCAAAAGGGCTTTTTTTCCACCATTAGGGAGGGATTCCCTTACTTCTCACTTAATTCTTCTAACTCATCACCACCACCATCCTGCTCCAAGATATAATTTTGCTTTGGATTTTTCCCCGTAGAAAAGTCCCTTGAAAGTATAACTCTAAAAGTGAGCAAAAAGGAGGGAAAAAAATTATTGATTTTAAATATTTTCTTTTTTGGAATTGCAATGGATTCTTAGGAACAAAGAGAGCGTATTAAGAGTATTTTTAATTAACATAGATGAAGCCTCAGTAAATAAACTGTGAGCCGAATCAATAGGTAAAAAGAATTCTATATATAATAGTGGTTTAAAAATTGTATTGGCCAGTGTTACCAGTCTTCTAAAAGAGTGCTTTATCAAATCTTACATAGAAAGATAAACTGTCACAGAGCTTGTCACAGAGCTCTCTGAACCCAGGATTAGAAGGTTTAATTTCAAACTTTCCCCTAGAAAATGTATATCTCAATATTCTACTCACTGTGAAAATCTACTAAGAGTGCAAGTCATCTAGTCACACATCACTATAAAGAAAATGAATCAGTGTCCAAATCTTTGCATATTTAATAGCAATCAATACACAGGCTTTCAGCTGACATCACATCTCCTGGGTGATCAAACAACCACTCAGGTTTCCCAGGGACAGACTTTATTTTGGGGGACTCCAAAATCAGTGCAGATGGTGACTGCAGCCATGAAATTAAAAGACGCTTACTCCTTGGAAGGAAAGTTATGACCAACCTAGACAGCATATTAAAAAGCAGAGACATTACTTTGCTAACAAAGGTCTGTCTAGTCAAGGCTATGGTTTTTCCAGTAGTCATGTATGGATGTGAGAGTTGGACTATAAGGAAAGCTGCGTGCAGAACAATTGATGCTTTTGAACTGTGGTGTTGGAGAAGACTCTTGAGAGTTCCTTGGACTGCAAGGAGATCCAACCAGTCCATCCTAAAGGAAATCAGTCCTGAATATTCATTGGAAGGACTGATGCTGCAGCTGAAACTCCAATACTTTGGCCACCTGATGCAAAGAACTGACTCATTTGATAAGACCCTGATGCTGGGAAAGATTGAGTGCGGGAGGAGAAGGGGATGACAGAGGATGAGATGGTTGGATGGCATTACTGAGTCACAAGACATGAGTTTGAGTAAACTCTGGGAGTTGATGATGGACAGGGAGGCCTGGCATGCTGTAGTCCATGGGGTCACAAAGAGTTGGACATGACTGAGCGACTGAACTGAGCTGAACAGAGGGGGTTCCTGAGAAGCAGGACTTTCACTGCTAAAACTAAGGAAGTCCTGAACAGACCAGGATGGGCTGATCATCCATGTCATCAGCTTCTCCTGCCCAGCATTTGAAAAAAGAAAAAAGGAAAACTGGAATCTCACCACTTATCTGCTGGCTTTATCCTCAGCCTATGTTAGAGGCAGCTGACTTCCACAGTTGCTGACAGGCGGCACTGCTCAACACATTCGGGGTGCTTGTGAAGTGTGGCTGACGCTCTGACAGCAAGACCCATATGCTGGCGTTGGTGGTTGTTCAACATCAACTTCAAGACTTCAGTAGAAAGTCTCCGAGACGTTGTTCAAATGAATTCTCTGTGGGCTGTTGCTTGAGTATCACCTGCTCCAATCTCTGAAGACAAGGAAACTGAGAAGGGGGTGGCTTTGCTCACCCACTGGCTGGCATGGGGGCCACTTGCAAGCAGTCTTCCCGGCTGACTTCAGCATGACGGGCGCATACTTCCCAGGCTTTTAGGAAGGCACGGCCACCCTCATTGCTCATCTTCCTTTGACACTACCTCCATCCAGAGCTTTCACTGTGTTGCTTGAAAATGGAGATGATTTACAGATACTTTCTGGAGGCACAAAATAGACGCCCATGCCCAGAAGTATGGTCAGAACGTAAGCCCTTCTGGAAAGACTCCAGAAACCAAGAGCAGTATATTCAGAGTCAGCATGCTCACAACTTACAGGTGGGAGGTCTGTGTGTTGTCCCCTCCATCCTGTATGTAGCAAAAAACCAAAAAGGAAAGAAGCTACTTTGTCAGCTGACACTGGAATGCTCCAGTGAGTTTTCACTTATTCCACGATGTGACCAAGACTCAAAAATGTTTATGGTTTGAAGGAATTATTAACATAGATCTTCCAGGGGTCCCACAGGAAATGAATAATATACTCAAGCTGGGGCAATAGAAGAGTCTAGCAATGGTTCTGTTTGCAAAGATGTAGGTAGAGTTCATGAAAACCAGCAAGGGCTGGTATATGTCATTCTAAGACCTAAATAGGCAAGTGGGGAAAGGCAGTGACAGGGTCTCTGAAAGGAAGTGATGAGGACCACCAGCTCGGCATGGTGGCCTTCAGTAGAGGGACACAGAAGCCTGTGGAGACTTGGCAGGGAGAGAAGTGAAGGAATAAACGTCTGAATCTCCCTCTCCCCTCACCCTCTGATCTTCTTGCAATGCCCCCACACCCTTTGGCCAAAGCTCCTCAGAAGCCAGAGGACAAAAAACCCATGGACGCAGTCCACTCAGATTGCCTTCTGGGACTCAGAGCAAGGTGCAGATAACTTCAGAGTTACTCTCACCCCTATTCTGTATGTTATCACTATTTCTGGGCATGCTGGAAATTTGCACTGCCCCACTCTTGACCTGGCTCAAAAGGTAAAGAATTTGCCTACAATCCAGGAGACCCAGGTTTGACCCCTGGATCGAGAAGATCCCCTGGAGAAGGGATGTGGTTTTCCCACCACTGCTTACTTTCATTACATAACTAACCTATTTATTTTATTTATTTTGAGCCTCCTCAAGAATTCCAGAAATATCTATTTCTGCTTCATTGACTATGCCAAAGCCTTTGACTGTGTGGATCGCAACAAACTGTGGAAAATTCTTAAAGAGATGGGAATACCAGACCACCTGACCTGCCTCCTGAGAAATCTGTATGCAGGTCAAGAAGCAACAATTAGAACCAAACATGGAACAACGGGCTGGTTCCAAATTGAGAAAGGAGTAAGTCAAGGCTGTATATTGTCACCCTGCTTATTTAACTTATATGCAGAGTACATCATGAGAAATGCTGGGCTGGATGAAGCACAAGCTGGAATCAAGATTGCCAGGAGAAATATCAATAACCTCAGATATGCAAGGACACCACCTTTATGGCAGAAAGCAAAGAGGAACTAAAGAGCCTCTTGATGAAAGTGAAAGAGGGAGTAAAAAAGCTGGCTTAAAATTCAATATTGAAAAAACTAAGATCATGGTATCCAGTCCCATCACTTCATGGCAAATAGACTTGCCATGTTTCCCATGGAGAAACAATGGAAACAGTGAGAGACTTTATTTTCTTTGGCTCCAAAATCAGTGCAGATGGTGACTGCAGCCATGAAATTCAAAGACGCGTGCTCCTTGGAAGAAAAGCTATGACCAACCTAGACAGCACATTAAAAAGCAGAGACATTACTTTGCCGACAAATGTCTGTCTAGTCAAAGCTATAGTTTTATCAGCAGTCATGTATGGATGTGAGAGTTGGACCACGGAGAAAGTTGAGCGCCAAAGAATTGATGCCTTTGAACCGCGGTGTTGGAGAAGACTCTTGAGAGTCCCTTAGACTGCAAGGAGATCAAACCAGTCAGTCCTAAAGGAGATCAGTCCTGAGTGTTCATTGGAAGGACTGATGCTGAAGTTCCAATCCTTTGGCTACATGATGTGAAGAACTGACTCATTGGAAAAGACCCAGATGCTGGGAAAGACTAAAGGCAGGAGGAGAAGGGGATGACAGAAGATGAGATGGTTGAATGGCATCACCGACTTGATGGACATGAGTTTGAGCAAGCTCCGGGAGCCGGTGATGGACAGGGATGCCTGGTGTCCTGCCATGGGGTTGCAAAGAGTTGGACACAACTGAGTGACAGAACTGAACCAGTATATTGTAAGCTCCATGAAAGTGAGAATTTTGACATATTTTTACTGCTGTTGTTGCAGTGTCTGGCTCAGAGTATATTTGTCCAGTTAATTGCTGTTTAGTCGCTAAGTGAAGTCTGACTCTTTTGCAACTCCATGGACTACAGCCCACCAGGCTCCTCTGTCCATGCGATGTCCCAGGCAAGAATACTGGAATGGGCTGCCATTTCCTTCTCTGGGGGATCTTCCTGACCCAGAGATTGAACCTGCGTCTCCTGCACTGGCAGGCAGATTCTTTACCACTGAGCCACCAGGTAAGCCCCCATCTAATAAACTGATTGTTCATTAATTAATATCCATGTCTAATAACTATGTTGGGCTTCCCTGATGGCTCAGTTGGTAAAGAATCTGCCTGCAGTGCAGGAGACACCAGTTCAATTCCTGGTCGGGAAGATACCTATGTCAGCTGCTGGTATATTTCTGCATGTATATAGTAAGTGCCTTGCAAATACATTTTAACATGATGTTAAAGCCTTAAAGCACATTTTTCTAGCCAAGTTCCACCATTGCCCTGCTTGGGGAGGAAACATTTAAGGAGATGTTAGAACCAAATGCTTTCTCTCTGACTTGTGACCAAGGCCCCAAGGTCAAGATCACAGCTGTAAGTGTCAAGGGCACCCACATTCCAAAACAGCGATGCAGTCAAGGAAAAAGACTACATCTTCTACAAACCAGACCCACAAGGGAAGGTCACAGAGAGATGCTGGGTTCTACTGTGAAGTCTGAGGCACCTCTTCTCAGCTCCAGAAATCAAACCTGACAACAGCAGCCAGTTCTGAGAGACACACATCAGCTTTCATCTCATTCCCTGTGTCTGACCTCAAATACACACAAGAGCCCCTGCACAGCCCTGAGCCTCAAAGATGTGCACTGACCCAGCCTTGCTCCCCAGACCTCTCCCCCAGGGCAACACCTGACATAAAGTGATGCTCATCTTCCATCATAGTTCATCCGCTAGGTATGCAGCTGATTAGAAATACTTTCATTCACACGCACCCTTTACATTTATGCCCAGCCTCCCAGGCTGGATCCCCCTACTTCTGAGGAAAATAAGAATCCTGATGAAGATGAGACTCATTTTACTGCAAAACCTGCCACCTCTGGGAACTAAGCAAGGTCAAAACCTGAACTAGAAGGCCTTCTGTCCCTTTATTAACATGTTTGGTTTGTGACAGGCTGCTTGAGCTGTGCTTCCTCCAATTTCTGCAGAAGAGCTCAGACTGAACCACGGTTGAGTCCACTGAAGCCTGCCCTTCCCTGGTGCAATCCTCCAGATGCCGTGTCTGGGCAGTTGCCTGGCCACGTCACCTTCTGTCATCCTGGCCCACTGCCCACGGGTGAAGAATATGCCCATGGTTTATAGCATCTGGGCTTCCCTGGTAGCTCAGTTGGTAAAAAAAATCCGCCTGCAAAGCAGGACACCCTGGTTCCATTCCTGGGTCGGGAAGATCCGCTGGAGAAGGGATAGGCTACCCACTCCAGTATCCTTGGGTTTCCCTTGTGGCTCAACAGCAGAGGTGCCCAGCAAGATGGAATATGCTGAATCAGTCACATTGCCTTTCCATACTCCATCCCTCTGGCTGGAAGCCCTTCCTGCTCACACCTGTTGGCAATCACCTTAGGAGCAGAGTCTGTGTAGCCCGTGACATAAGGGAGCACCAGCCACTGAGTAGGGTTAGTACAGTATTTCCTCCCGACAGCAACTCATATATTTAGGGAAAAAAAAATTGGAGTACAATTGCTTTTCAATGTTGTGTTAGTTTCTGCTGTACAACAAAATGAATCAGCTCTAAGTGTACATAGCCTCTCCCCCTTGAGCCTCCCTCCCTCCCGCCCCTCGAGGTCATCACAGAGCCCCAAGCTGAGCTCCTTGTACTATACAGAAGCTTCCCACTAGGTACTTTGCGAGAGGAAGGTCTCTGAAAGCTCAGCTCCAGCTGTTAGCCCATCCCAGCTATTACATTATCCAAAACCACCTGGGAAGAGTGCCCCAACAGGGGAAGCAGTGGACCAGCTGCCTTGGCCATCTGCTTGTGAGCACTGGTTGCCCGTCTGCAGAAGAGAAATAATTCGGACACCGTGTCATCAACAGGACTGGGTGGTTACTTTAACTGCCGATTCACTTCCTGGTATGACTTCCCAAGTGGGAGAAAAACCTGTGTATAGAAATCACACTGCCCTCCATACTCAATTAGCCACGTTCCTTGGTTTCTGTCTTAGGACAGAATGCCATTTGATGGAGGGAGGGGATGCAGGAGGTAGAGTGGGGCAGTTGGGATAAAGAGGATATTTAAGTAAATAGATGACTTTGCAATCAAATCGGGGTCATGACGAACTTGTTGCTCTGCACCATTTAATAGAAAAGAGAAAAATGTGCATCTTCAGGATACTTGCGCCTTCAGTGGAGGACTCGGGGAGGTCACTGCAGTCCTATGAAGCTAATCAGGTAGCATTTAGAACGTTGAACAGAAACTTACTAGCTCCCTCCTGCGAAAGGAAAGAATATCATAGCTTCAGTGTCATCTTTATAGAAACACTTGGTGCCAATTTGGAGGTGCAACAAATGTAGCCAAGTAATGGAAGCATCTCCAGGCATGTACTACCTTGGGGTGGGGGGGGCAAACTACCATGAATCTGGTTTAGTTGATTTACAATCCCATCTGAGAGTCTATGGGAGTAGCCTTTCCAGGGCAGTGGGGGAATGTGTGTATGTGTGGTAGACAGGTCAGTGGGGAAGGATGCCTCGGCCTTGCTCTATTCTGAAGCCACAAGAGATAACCCACATCCTAGGTGATTCTCTGTAAATTTCTGTTATCACCACAGGACAGGCCAATAATTGGGAGATGAGGCTTTGAGGCAAGGAATAGCAGCTTTATTTGGAAAGCTAGGAGTCCAAGAGGATGGTGGACTAGTGACCTAGAAAACCATCTCATCAGAGTCTGGATGCCAGTTACTATTATAGAACAGAGAAGGGGAGGAGGTGAGGAAATAAAGAGGCCATTCGTCTTGCAAAGTATCTCCTGGCTTGGCCAGCATCAGAGACAGAATATGTTAATTTCTTCTTTTCTGCAGCCATTCAAGGTGGGCAGGGGCAGAATGTCTCCCTGTGAGCTGAAGAAAGGCACTTTAGTTTAACATTCAGGCAGAGGGGCAGATTCCCAGGGACAGGCCATTAGGTGTGCTTACAGCTACAGACAGCAACCTTCGAGTGATTATCGTAACAAAAGGAAGGAAAAGCAAAGGTTAAAGGAAAAGAAACAGACCCGACATGGAGTGCAATTCTGTTTGTCCATGCTACATTTCTGCTTTCATGGCATAAGGGAATTGTGAAAAAACAGTGACAGGAATAACTCCCCACCAGCTATTTCTCAAATACTAGTTGGTTCATGGAATCGGTGTCTGTGTGCAGGGCAAGCTTTCTGTTTGGGGGCGCACACAGGCAGGAGAAGAACGGATTCACCACTTGCATCACCCAAACCACTGCACACTAGGGCGCCCTGATCCTGCAGCTCTCCTCTCCTTCCTTCTCCTCCTACTTTCTTTCAAGATACTCATTTATTTATTCATGATGTGTTGAAGCTTCAGTTTATGATGGTCAATAAAGTGACATCACTATTAAATGATGCAAGCTCTCTCTGCTGGGGACATTGCCAAGCCATGAAAGCGGTACTCTCTCTCATCTTGCTGGATTTCTTTTCTCCCTCCATACATGCATTCCTGGTCACCAGCTTCATTGTAATGGCACAGACCACCATCCATGGTTTGTTGAGTTGAGACCATGCAATTTACTTTCTTTCAGACAAGAATTCTGACTCCAGCATCTCCAAGATGTTGGACACCATTACACAGATTTCCATCCATTAAGTAGATCAGGAAATTACTTATTCCTTTCACTGGGATTCTCTACATGAATTGAAATACAGAATAAGGCACAAGTGTAAATTAAGAAATAATATTGATTTTCCAACTACAGTTTATGTACTTAAAATATGTTTGTATTAAAACATAAATGATGTATTATCAGACTATCATGTCACAGTCTATTTCTATTCTTAAGTGGAAGGAGTCCTGCATCACTGGCAGACTTTCTAAATGGACTTGACAATTGTGACAAAAAGATCTTAAAGATCTAGGATAGAAAAAGGAATATCCTGATGGGAAGGACATGACTACCCACAGCGGGGAATTGGCTTCTTCCTAAACCACACACACCCTATCCCCTGTGATCCCCATGAGAATCCTTCAGCCTGACTCGATATCACCTAGGAACAAACCTCTCCGAAGGAAGCTCCTCCAGCAAGCCTCTGCTATTCTGCGGACACTCACTGCTTTCCTCTCTGCACAGAGGTCTTCCTTCGCCTTGCTTCTGAACATTTCTCCCATCCTCCCATCCTTTTACTTACTTTTATCATGAAAGCCTCCACCTTCTAGGGAAGCATCTCAGATGAATGCATCCAGACTTGTCCCTCCAGCATCCTCTCCCCCTGTATGTATTATTTTGTATCACTTCACTTGCAGATATATACTTTGCATTTCTCTTGGGTCTTGTGTACACATGCATGTGTGTGCTTGTGAATGTGATGTTTCTCCAATTGGGTCTACAGATTCATGAACTGTATTATTTATCTTTCACATCTCTGCCTACCTAGGGTCTCAAAGACAGTATATGACCAAGACGTGTGCCCTTCAAATAAACTGAATGGTGGAGGGCCTCTCTTGAGATCTTAAAACTCAACTCCAGAGTCACCCTTCTTGGGAAATCATCCAAGAATATTCAAGCCCATATTAAGATTAAATTTTCCTTCAATGGGGTTTTTAGAGCACTTGACTTTTTCCTTTATTGTTATAACATCACATACTCATACTCCATCTTGTAGTATATCTAGTTGTGCATACATCTCTCCCCTCAAGACCAACTGTGCACACTTGTGCTAGCTTCACTTGCATTGTCTCTAACCCACACAACAATCATTCCATGTAGATATAATCAATACTGTATCTATTTTAAAGACCAGAAAATTGTAGCTTACAGACATTAAAAGCAATAACACTGAATCATAACCTGAGAGAAGATATTGTTTACAAGATAAGACTCCAGTCCCTTTCCTGTTTTGTTTTGTTTTTTTCTTCAAGAAAAGGGGATCCCAGGAGTGGAACCCTCCAGGCCTCTCTGTGCCCCCTTACCTCCTCCTCTCCAGGAGACACGGAGCATCCTGATGTGATGGTTTAGTTTGGAGGGAGAATCTGGACACACTTTCCTCTTATTTCTCCCTCTCCCTTCCTTTCCTCCACAACAGGGAACACTGAGCTTCTCTGCTTTACATTTCCTAAATCTTTTGGAAGTAGCCATAGTTCCTTTGTCTAAAGGCGTGAGGGGTTACAGTGGAGAAATTAACCATTTATTTTATTATTAAAATAATAAATGTAAAGTAATAATAGTGACCTTTATTTCCTGATCACTTACCCTATACCCTAGCATTAAGACCAAAAGCTGGAAATTGCTCTGTCAATGTACTTGTTGTATATTTTTGCTATTTTTTTTAAAGCTCTCTGAGTGAGCACAGAATGTTATTCTGACAATCATTTTGGATGTGATTTTAAATATTAAGTATGGATGGCTCACCTTGCTTCCAAACTTGGGGAAAAAACCGTCCTTTTCTTTTGTGAGTGGCAGCCATGTGTAGTTTTTGATCAGTGTGTGGATAAACTGTCATTTGAGGAATGAAAATAATTCATTTAGCCTCATCCAGGGGAGCTGATGTTATATGGTGTGTCAGGCAATAATTCACTGACTTAAATGAGATGATCGGTTTTGACCCACACTCCCCACCTTAGATGCCCTAACCTCTTTATTTGGAGTGGTGGGGAATTGGATATAAATTTTTAAGCGCTGTCAGAAGAGACTTACTATTTTGACGGGAGGGAGAGACAGCTGGAATGAAAGCATGGTTTAGGAAGAGGCAGAAAAGATGCAGGGAGAGCAACCAGTAAATTTACATGGAGGAGGCAGGAGGGAAGATGAGAAGATGGGTACCTTGAGGACTGGGCTATGATGTGGGAAGTTTAATGCAGGTATGGTGATAAGTGAGCATGTTTGCTAAAGGGATTTTAGCATCAAATAACTGAGAAGCAAATAGTCTTTAAGATGTTCCTTAAAAACCTGGAAATTTCCTACAATGAGAGTGAAGAGGTCACGTGGCAAAGTGGCCTTTGAAGGAAATTCTCTGAGGCTCTCCTTCTGACCCAGGAGAAGAGGAACCCAGAATTCCATGGAAGTTAACTAAAAACCAATGTGCCCAGGGACTTCCCTGGTGGTCCAATGGTTGACATCACCTTCCAGGGCAGGGGATGTGGCTTCAATCCCTGTTTGGGCTGGTCAGGGAGCTAAGATGCCACACGCCTTGAGGCCAAAAAACCAAAAACATAAAGCAGAAGCAATATTGTAACAAATTCAGTAAAGACTTTAAAAATGTTCCATATCAAGAAAAAAAAATGTGTCCAGCTCTGCTCCACTCCAATCCTGGGCCAAAGAAGAATTATTAAGGCAAAATGTAATAGTACTCATTAGTGGAGGGAAAGGCAAGTTTGGATTTCAGAAGATTTCAGAAGCCCAATTTCTATGCTTTGGGGGACAGGCACTCACTTGAAAGAGACCAACACGATAGGCTAATGGAAGACCCAGTGGCTTTTCTTTAATGGCTATTTAAGAATTGCATATAATTGGGACATAACAAGTATTTATGTAGAATGAGTGGTTTCAAATATTTTTTTTATTTTAATAACTTGAATAGTTTTATGTACTTCAGTGTCTTAGTCAATATTGTGTGACTAAGATACTGAAGTACTGCCCCTTGACTAAATTCATTTCAGTCACTAAGTCATGTCCAACTCTTTGCGATCCCATGGACTGCAGCATACCAGGCTTCCCACTCCATCATCAACTCCCAGAGCTTGCTCAAACTCACGTCCATGAGTCAGTGATGCCATCAACCATCTCATCCTCTGTCACCCCCTTCTCCTCCTACCTTCAATCTTTCCCAGCTTCAGGGTCTTTTCCAATTAGTCTGTTCTATGCATCAGGTGGCCAAAGTACTGAAGCTTCAGCATCAGTCCTTCCAGTGAATATTCAGGACTGATTTCCTTTAGGATTGACTGGTTTGATCTCCTTGCAGCCCAAGGAACTCTCAAGAGTCTTCTCCAACGCCACAGTTCAAAAGCACCAATTCTTCAGCACTTAGCTTTCTTTGTGGTCCAATTCTCACATCCATACATGACTACTGGAAAAATCATAGCTTTGAGTAGATGGACCTTTGTCAGCAAAATAATGTCTCTGCTTTTTAATATGTTGATAGCTTTTCTTCCATGGAGCAAGCGTCTTTCAATTTCATGGCTGCAGTCACCATCTGCAATGATTTTGGAGCCCAAGAAAATAAAGTCTCTCACTGTTTCCATTGTTTCCCCATCTATTTGCCATGAAGTGATGGGACCAGGTGCCATGATCTCAGTTTTTTGAATGCTGAGTTTTAATCCAGCTTCTTCACTCTCCTCTTTGACTTTCATCAAGTGGTTCTTTAGTTCCTCTTCGATTTCTGCCATAAGGATGGTGTCATTTGCATGTCTGAGGTTATTGATTTCTCCTGGCAATCTTGATTCCAGCTTGTGCCTCATCCAGCCCAGCGTTTCTCATGATGTACTCTGCATATAAGTTAAATAAGCAGGGAGACAACATACAGCCTTGGCGTACTCCTTTCCCAATTTGGAACCAATCCATTGTTCCATGTCCAGTTCTAACTGTTCGTTCTTGACCTGCATACAGATTTCTCATGAGGCAGATCTGGTATTCCCGTCTCTTTAAGAATTTTCTACAGTTTGTTGTGATCCATACAGTCAAAGGCTTTAGCATAGACAATGAAGCAGGAGTAGATGTTTTTCTGGATGATCATCAATTCCATATTTATTGCAACAAGTGATTGAATTCTCGGACATTCTCTGTCTCATTGTCCCTGTTCATAGTCCTCCTCCACGCTTCCCGCAACCGCCCCCCCCAACCTGTTCAAGAAGGCTGCTCACACAGTTACAATAGATCGTCTGCCAGGAATTGAATCAACCCCTTAGTCTGTGGGTTATTTTCTGCATCTTCTCAAGGTCTAGGTGTTAGTCGTTCAGTCATGTCCGACTCTTTGTGACCCCACCAGGCTCCTCTGTCCTTGGATTTCACCAGGCAAGAATACTGGAGTGGGTTGCCATTCCCTTCTCCAGGGGATCTTCCTGACCCAAGGATTGAACCCAGGTCTCCTGCTTTGCAGGCAGATTGTTTACTAACTTAGCCACCAGGGAAGCTCTGTTCTTAAGGTACAGTTAGGTTAACTCAGTATGTTAATTTATTAGGCATGTGTCAAACTTTAATTTTTCCCCCTAAGTGCCACAAAATTAAAAAGACAAAAAATAAACACAAAAATATTTTCTCCCCTCTGAGTTAGTTGACCTAATATGAAATTGCCTCAAATGACATTTCCTGATATGTTCAGTTGTTAAGTCCTGTTTGACTCTTTTCAACCCTATGGTCTGTAGCCCACCAGGCTCCTCTGTCCATGGGATTTTCCAGGCAAGAATACTGGGTGGGTTGCCATTTCCTCCTCCAGGGGCTTCACAACCCAGGGATCAAATCTGTGTCTCCTGCATTTCCTGCACTGGCAGGGGAATTCTTTACCACTGAGTCAACTGGGAAGCTCTTCTTGGTACAAGGTATTTCAAATATGTTGACAGTCTAAAACAAAATGCTAAATAGCCTTGCCTTCATCCTGCATTATGTAATTATGGTGGAAGGGGGTGAGGGCTGGAGTTCAACTGTTAATTAGGAATATTCTGGATACTACAATTTGGTTTTGTAAACAGAAATTACTAGCTGAGTCATTTTTGTAGATTTATGAGGAGAACTGTGGAAAAGACAGGTTTTCTTTGCTAAGCTGTTAATTAAGTTTACAATTGTCAAAGTAACTGGCATTTTGATTTGTACATAAAACCAAAATGATAAAGACATCACTGAAAAAAAAAGTGGGGGGCTTATGACTACGTAAAGAATAAGCTTGATGATTTGCAGACTCAATTGATTAGATTAGCTGACTCCAAATTTTCCAACTCATCAAACCAGTTGTTTGACTGAATTGACTGCTAATTCATTTTAGAAAATGAATAAGTTAACCCTGTACGTAGGACTTAAATTGCTGTTTTGCATCCTGATTTTGCCTTCCAAGAAAGGTAGCTGTGGCAGCTACCATTCATCAGAGATTGCAATTTCTTTTCTTCATTTTATTGAAATATTGTTGATTTATAATGTTGTGTTAATTTCTGCCTCTTCATGGACCACAGCGAAGGGGCTTGTATATGGCGAAGGGGCTTGTATAACTCAATGAAGGTATGAGCCTTGCTGTGTGTGCAGGGCCCAAGACGGACGGGTCATAATGGAGAACTCCGAAAAAACGTTAACTTCTGCTATACAACAAAGTGACTCAGTTACACTTATGTATATTATTTTGCATATTCTTTTCCATAATGGCTTATCACAGGATATCAAATACAGTTCCCTGTACAATACACTAGTAGGACCTTGTTGTTTATCCATTCTATACATAATAGTTTGCATCTGCTAATCCCAAACTCCAACTGTCATTACAATTTCTATTTTCTTTCCTCCTGAGACACTTCTCACAACTCAGGTAAACCACGTTCAATCAATGAAGAATCATTTATGTTATTAGTAGTTATGTCACGAACTGCTATGAGACACTGCAGCCAGCCAGCCAAGATGAGAATAAAAATGGATAATAGGGAAATAGAGGTATCAGTTTCCAGAAGGAAGAGCGAGGCCTCCCTATTGTTCCAACTCCCTGATGGAAATTGTTATTACCCAGATGGATATTAAGGAATTGCAGGAAAGTGGACTGGCATCACTACAAATGAATGCACACAGTGATGCTAATTTGTTATCAGTGTAACTACATGAAAGGTATCAACATAATTTCCTCTGACAAGTGATTCATTCTAGGGAAAAAACACGAACAAGGACGCCTCTGTAGTTAGTTATCAGACATCTGCAAACTGGTTTTTTTCCTTCTCCGACTCCTTGTGCAGGTATTGCAGACTGGCTGGATAGCATTGACGGTAGGCAAAGGGAAGGCTGTGATTTACTGAGACATAGGCTCTTGTGTAAACACAGCAAGCTTCATTATCACTTAGAGAAAGTGTCTCCGACGGGTGACAACTCATGTTATAAATAGTGTTTTCTAAAGATCCACGAAGTGAGCTTGGCTTGGCATTTGAAAACACACAGCAGACAGACCTGGGTGAATTAGTATACACTGCGGAATTATCTCAGCCTCCTAATGGTGCTAACATTTATTTTTACTTAATCGCAGAGAATGACAACCGGGAGAAGAAGACAGTAAGTATCAAAGAATGAAATCTGCCAGATAGAGAGAACTCACATCCTGCCCAATTCCAGCCTCTCTTGGGGGGCCTGTGTGTCAGCAGTTACAGAGGAAAGAGGGGGGGGCACCATCTTCCTTCGGCTCTTCTCTTGATCCCTTTGCCTGCTGTTTGGGTCCCAGACTCAGCCATGAGTCATTTCTGGTAGAGAGGGAGGGGTGCGGGGAGCAGAAATGGAAGCCATCCTCTCTTATCTCTTTGTGTAGGCTTTATTTGAAAAAGACTAAATATAATTGAAGCTAATATTATTAGCATGCATCAACTCTCAGGCTGTTTTTTCTAAAGACCCATTTATTTGATATGTACATTTTCCTAAAAGCTTTTGCATGACTTCAATTCTTTGGACTTTTGCTCTATTAACTGAAAGTGGTCAGGAAGAAAAGGATTATTCCAGAGCAGCAGCAGGTTCTTGATTGAAGATCTCTACTGATCTCTGACATAGACTACTGGAGTCATTACTTTTCAGGATGATGCTGCAATTCCAAACACACAGGACTGAACGCTTTATTATTAGAATGATGTGCACATGCGTGCTCAGTCGCTTCAGTTGTGTCCGACTCTGTGACCATATAGACTGTAGCCTGCCAGGCTCCTCTCTCTATGGGATTCTCCAGGCAAGAATACTGGAGCGGGTTGCCATGCCCTCCTGAAGGGGATCTTCCTGATCCAGGGATCGAACCTGTGTCTCAAGTCTCCTGCATGGTAGGCAGATTCTTTACCACTAGGGCCAGCTGGGAAGCCCATTATTAGAATGATGCTTCTCCCCAAAAAGGCCTACATTCAGAAACATGGAGGAAATAGTTTGACAATTTTAAAATGTTTATTGCTGGTCTACTAACAGTTAAACCTTTGTCTCCACAATTCAGGAAACTTCTTTTTTTCCCCTTTTTCCCAGCCCTCCCACATATACACCACGCAGCTGTGATGATACATGTAATTGCATGGCACAGTGCCCAGTAAATATAGATGCTCAGATATTGCTGTTCTCCTTAAATGTGTCTTTCTAACATGGCTAAATCACAGGACTGAGGACTGATTGGTTTTGAGATCAGTACAGAACAACGCCAAGAGAATGAGGAAACAGCTGATTGCTGCCAGCATGGTGAAGAATGGACTTCCCAGGCGGTGCAGTATTAAAGACTCTGCCTGCCAATGCAGGAGATGCAAGAGAGGTGGGTTCAGTCCCTGGGTCAGGAAGATCCCCTAGAGGAGGAAATGGCAACCCACTCCAGTATTCTTGCCTGAAAAATTCCATGGACAGAGGAGCCTGCTGGGCTACAGTCCATGTGGTCGCAAACAGTCAGACAAGACTGAGCAACTAACACACACATACATACACACACACATGGTGAAGAATGAAGAGTCTATGTGTTCAGATTGAACTCGAATATACCAGTTTGAGCATGTAACATGACTTTCTCACCCCAACGCTCTGAGTTTCTGTTCATCTTCTGTAAAATACAGTAAGTAATACATGACAGGACATTTTTGAGGATACGAATTTAAATATACAAATCAAATATTGAAATTAAAATATATAATACCCCTAGTACAGTATCTGGCACATAGTAGATACTCAAAATATGCTAATTATTAATTTAAGGAAACACATACACTGGTCATAAAATGATTAAAAAGAAGCAACAGCAGTGTTTTCAGTGCACATGTCATAGAAATCTCTTTTCTTGAAGGCATCCTTGCAGTAGAGCAATGCAACTCCATGCAAATGTGTTATGCCAATTTCATTATTTGAACAGAGCAGAAAAGAGAGGGGAAGGGACATCCATTCAAGAAATGGGGAAAGAAAACGATTTTTCAGTGTGGGAACGTGTTCTCAAATAAACCGGGTGTTTAGAGAAGTTCAAGTGAACGCAGTTGTGTCAATTGGAGATCACGTTTGACTCTACCCCATGGACTGTAGACCTCCAGACTCCTCTGTCCATGGAATTCTCCAGGCAAGAATACTGGAGTGGGTTTCCATTTCCTCCTCCAGAAGATCTTCCCCACCCAGGGATTGAACCCTGGTCTCCTCTACTGTAGGCAGATTCTTTACCGTCTGAGCCAGCAGGGATTCCCAGTGGCTCAAGTGAATGCAGGCTCTTTACAACTGCCCCTTCGGAGGCCGGGTTTCAGATCTGTAGGGATGAAATCATGCCCTCTATATTTCTTGCTTAGGTCACTCCTTACTTGGCTACAGATGAAAGGAAAAACAAGCTAATAAGAACTTGAATCCGAGAGCCTACTGGATCAGCATATTTTCCAAATGGCTGGAAAATCCACACTATTTCTAACTGTAACCAAATGCAGTTTCAGCAACTGGTCACTCAATAGCCAATAAATCGAGGGGCAAGCTTCGGTAGAGAAGAAAGTTACTTTTTCAGAAAAGCCAGCGGTCTGGGGAGATGGTGGACTTAGGTCCAGAGACCAACTCCAGAGATTCTACTCAGCCAAGATGATTTTTAAAGGGATAAAGGGGAAACGATCTCAATTAATCATTGAGGCAGGAGGTCAGATTTTTGCTCGTCTTTCCATTGGGTGCAGATTTGCTGATTTCTCCCCATCTTTCTTGGGATGCTGTCCTACCCACATGCGTGTGTGCCTGCTCAGACACTTAGTCATCTCCAACTCTTGTTACCTCATGGACTGTAGCCCACCAGGCTCCTCTGTCCATGGAATTTTCCAGGCAAGAATACTGCAGTGGGTTGCCATTTTCTCCTCTGGGGCATCTTCCCAACCCAAGGATGAAACCTGTGTCTCCTGCATCTCCGGCATTGGCTGGTGGACTCTTTACCACTGAGCCACCTGGGAAAACCCCTGCCCTTGTGGTCCACCTGAAACTGGATATTCTTTTGCCCAAATGGTCCACCTGCAAATTTACTAGGGGTAAACTGGGGGTAGAGGGTCTTTCTTTAACTACTTAATTCTTTCTTCTTACTTTTCCTAATCCAAGAAAGGAATCACCAGGTTAGGTAAAGTGTTGTATATGTTTAGTAATATTTGTTGTATGTTGTATATATTTGCTGCTAAGTCACTTCAGTCATGTCTGACTCTGGGCGACCCCATAGACGGCAGCCCACCAGGCTCTGCCGTCCCTGGGATTCTCCAGGCAAGAACACTGGAGTGGGTTGCCATTTCCTTCAACAAATATATGTTGTATATATTTAGTTGTGTATATTCAGTAAGCGGTCAAGAACTAAGTTAAATGTTGCTGAATGATCTCATCTCTGATTAAGGTCCAAAGAAAACAGGGATAATCAAACAGAAAAGAGGCAAAGGAGCTGCTTACATACCCTTGTTTTCCCATCAGAATTACATCTCCTCCAGACTGCTGATTCAAAAGGACACAGGACCTAATCTATAATCTGATACCAATTTAGTCACAGAGTCACGTTGGCAAATGACTAAAGGCCACTATGTAAGAAGCAGACATTCCTTCCCTAATTCAGCCACATAACCCCAAAATGAATATTTGAATTAAAAGACTCAAATATGAACCTGGAAGTTCAAGTTCATATTTGGGTTCAGGGAACTGTCCAAATGAAGACCATACCTGTTACTTGTCAGATGTCTGCACATTCTGGCTGATTTCTAAGTTCATTCATTGGTTACAATACTCTAAGAAAGCAAATGTAAGTGCGTTGGAATATGGAGGGTAGCAGAGGATTTTGGAACGAAAATAGTGCTTGAGGGCAGAGAGGAGAAGAGGCCCAGTTTTCTCTCGGGAGGCCACCATCAAGTCCTTGGCATGGTTGCCCCAGAGAGCAATGTGGGAACAAAAAGCCTTTCACTGGTATCACTAGGGAGGCAGAACAAGGCAAAGAAAAGTCCTCAAGGACAGAGGAAGCCTGGCCACTGCAGGGGACTCTGGCCAGCAGGGACGTCTTATGGCCACCCAGGTATTTCTGTAATTTCCAGTGGGTGTGCCACCCTCCCACCTGCCTTTTCCCCTTCAACATATATCATTAAGCACCTACTGTGTGCCAGGAGTGCTAGGTACTATGTGATCATGATGAATAAAGGAAAGGTCTGATCTGTGCCAAAGTCCAACTCTGGAGGACTTCCCTGGTGGTTGAGTGGCAAAGACTCCGTGGTCCCGGTGGAGCTCCATACCTGGTCAGGGAACTAGACCCCACATGGCTCAACTAAGAGTTCACATGCCGAAACTAAAGACCCTGCACACCGCAGCGAAGATGGAAGATCTTGTTTGCCACATCTAAGACCTGGCACAGTCAGATAACAACATCAACAAAAAATCGAAGTCCAACTCCAGAAACTACATGACATTCACACATGTGGATCCCATCACATCCTAAAGAAGTCCCACCTTACCAAGTAGACTCCATAATTCCAGTGGCAAAATCCTGTTTCTGGGTTTGAGCTCCTTGAAGACAATGACCAGATTCCATATACTAAGCCCAGTGCCCCTCACGTAACATGTTCAGAATATATTGTGAATTAATTAATTATTTAATTTTTGAGAGGCTATTTCAATGGATAATCTTAAAACACTTTATAATTACAAAACATCACATCAAAAGTTTGTATATATACATAAAATAAATACTATTGTTGTTTCATTGCTAAGTCGTGTCCAACTCTTTGTGGCCATATGGACTGTAGCCCACCAGGCTCCTCCGTCCATGGGATTTCCCAGGCAAGAATACTGGAGTGGGTTGCCATTTCCTCCTTCAGGGGATCTTCCTGATCCAGGAATCGAGCCCACATCTCCTACGTCTCCTGCATTGGCAAGGTGAATTCTTTACAACTGTGCCACCTTGGAAGTCCAATAAATACTATGTGCTGTGTGCTTAATCATGTCCAGCTCTTTGCGACCCCATGGACTGTAGCCCACCAGGCTCATTTGTCCATTGGGATTCTCCAGGCAAGAATACTGGAGTGGGTTGCCAAGCCCTCTTCCAGGGGATCTTTCTGACCCAGGGATCGAACCCAGGGCTTCCACATTGCAGACAAATTCTTTACCATCTGAGCCCCAGGGAAAGTCAATAAATACTATAATTTGTACTAATATTATGTCTATTATTAAAAGAATAATACTATAAAAAAGGACTTCCCCAGTGGCTCAGCTGTAAAGAATCTGCCTGCAATGCAGGAGACTCGAATTTGATCCCCGAGTCAGATAGATCCCCTGGAGGAAGGCATGGAAACCCACTCTAGTGTTCCTGCCTGGAGACTCCCTTGGACAGAGGAGTCTGGTGGGCTACAGTCCACAGCATCAGTCGAAAAGACTCGGAGATAACTGAAGCAACTTAGCAGGCATGCATCAGTCAGTTCAGTCCCTCAGTCACGTCTGACTCTTTGCAACCCCATGGACTGCAGCACACCCAGCTTCCCTGTCCATCACCAACTCCCAGAGCTTGCTCAAACTCATGTCCATAGAGTCGGTGATGCCATCCAACCACCTCATGCTCTGTCATCCCCTTCTCCTCCTGCCTTCAATCTTTCCCAGCATCAGGGTCTTTTCCATGAGTCAGTTCTTCGCATCAGGTGGCCAAAGCATTGGAGCTATTTTATACATGGGAGTATATATCAATCCTCTTGTGCTGTTGGTGGGAATGTAAACTGGTACAGCCACTGTGGAGAACAGTGTAGAGGTTCCTTAAAAACTAACAAAGGAGCTACTCAAGCAGGCAGGCATGCATACTGCTGCTGCTAAGTCGCTTCAGTCGTGTCTGACTCTTAGCGACCCCATGGGCTGCAGCCTACCAGGCTCCTCCATCCATGGGATTTTCCAGGCAAAAGTACCAGAGTGGGTTGCCATTGCCTTCTCTGCAGGCATGCATACACTGTAATAAAAAATTAATTATGGTTTTCTCAGGGTATATGCCCAGGAGTGGGATTGCAGGATCAGATGGTAGTTCCCTTTTTAGTTTTTCAAGCAAGCTCCACACTGTTCTCTGCAGTGGCTGTACCGGTTTACATTCCCACCAACAGTGCAAGAGGGCTGCTACATACCACCACGTGTAAAACAGATAGCTGGTGGGAACCTGCTGTATCACACAGGGAGCTCGGTGCTCTGTGAGGACTTGGATGGGATGTTGGAAGGGCATTCCAAGAGGGAAGGGATATATGCCTCATAGAGCTGACTCACTTCATTGTGCAGCAGAAACTAGCACAACATTGTAAAGCAACTCTACCCCCAGTAAGAAAAATTTTTTAATTAAGATTCAGTTGAACAAACAGAACATTTCCTAGTAGTTGAAGGCCTCTCTATGTATATCCTGAATTGCCTCTGAATCTTCTCTCATATCTTATTATAATTAATATCATTGTGTGAAACCTTGGTGTCATTTAAGACTCTTACTTCTCCTTTATTCCTCAATTCTACTGGCTTCCCCATCTAGTATTGTTGGTGGAAATATACTTCTTCCTCTAAAGGATCTTCCATGGCTCTATTTTTCTCCTCCATTATCTCATCTAGATTATTGTATTCACTGTCTCCACCAGCGAAATCTTCCTTCTTCACATTTTCCTAATTAAATGAAACTTCACTATGGTTTTATTTTTGTAAAACAGTCTGAGCAGTGAGATAACTTCTGTGGCTGTTTGAATGCATTTCCAGGATGTTGAAATCATAGAGGCCTCTATCTCTCGGTACATACAGCACACACAAGGGAACTGTGACAACAGATCACATTTCTTTTCAGTACTTTATACAAATGAAAGCTGCTGGCAGTATGTCAACCACTATTATTGAGGCTCTCCTTGTACGGGGCATCGGGCAATGAGCTGGGGGGCATCTAAACATATGTAAACAAGAACCATGAGGTCTCCTGTCCACACAATCAATTCCCCTGGTTGCAATGGTAACTATTTGAAATCTTTATTATGTTTATGGGGACTAACAGACAGAATTGTGAATCCTCTATTGTCTCTCTAGCCTTTAGCCCGTTAATTGATAATCCATAAATAATGCCATTTTGAACCCCAGTTCAAAGGGCATTTTGTTTTCTCTTATCCCTAACCCTGAGGATAACAGAACAGACACGAAAGGCCATTGGCCTTGAAGACTGGCTCTAAATGCTTCCCTGACCTCCTTAAGTCTATCGCACCTCTCCAGGGACACTTACTTCACCAATTATTTAAGGGAAGCCTTTGAAACACTTACCCTTAAAAGTTATGATCATCCCATATGCACATGAAGTTGTAAAGAATTCCATTTTTCCATGTTGAAAAGTACAACTTGGGGGACTTCCCTGATGATCCAGGGATTAAGACTCTGCCTTGCAACACAGGGGGCAAGGGTTCTATCCTTTGTCAGGGAATTAAGATCCCACGTGCCTAGAGCAGCTAAGTCCAAATGCCACAAATACTGAGCCCAACCGTCACAACTAGAGAGTCCGTGCACTGCAACAAAAGATCTTATCTGACAAAACCAAGACCCGACGCGGACAAACAAATAATATATATATTTTAAAAGATAGCACACTACGTGTTTTTTTGTGAAGCTGGAGAGAAAAATTATAAAGGGCTGAGAGTGGTTATGCAATTTGATTCCTTCTGATTAGCAGGTAACTGAATGAGATTAAGATTGAGCTGAACAAACAGAACATTTCCTAGTATTTGACACACTCTCTATGTATATCCTGAATTGCCTCTGAATCCTCTCCCATATCCTATAATTAATATCATTGTGTAAAACCTTGGTGTCATTTAAGACCCCTACTTCTCCTTTATTCCTCACTTCTCCTTTATTGCTACTTCTTCCTTTAGTCCTCACCCTTGGTGATGGACAGGGAAGCCTGGCGTGCTGTAGTCCATGGGGTTGCAAAGAGTGGGACACAGCTGAGCAACTGAACTGAACTCAATGAGATTACTACTGTTTTGGGAGCCATCCTGGAGGGGGAATGAATTATGCAAATGGGCCTGGAACCCAGGGCTGGCGCTGTTCCACCCAGAAGTCGGGTCTGGCAAGTCTGATTTCCCAGAATATGTCAGAGTTCATGCTTGTGTCACTTGATAAAAAATTAGTCCTTTTCATCTCTTATACAGTCACAGAAACAACTAAGTTACCATTCGTGGTGTGTCAACTAAAAAAATGAGGGGATATGAGAGCCTAATCAGAGTAGCCAAAATTTTGGCAACCATGGTTCATCCTAAGAGACTTCAGCAACTGCATCTTTCATCAAACTAATCAACTGTCTGCCTCATGAGTTTATTACCATGTTCGGTTGTTGTTCAGTTGCTCAGTCATGCTGACTCTTTGCAACCCCATGGATTGCAGCATGCCAGGCTTCCCTGTCCTTCACTATCTCCAAGAGTTTGTTAAATTCATGTGATGCCATCCAACCATCTTCAACATTCAACCATGTTCAATGAGGTGGCCAAAAAGGGACAAATATTATTGACTTGGAGACTCATTGTTTCAGACTAAGCTGCAATTAAAAAGGAAGAGATTTTGAGAGCATAGTTACTAAGTGAGTAAACTGGTAATAATTTCAGTTTGCATGGGATTTTTCAGGTTTTATCACTAAAAGTCCTAGATCCCAGGAAATCTGAGTCCCAGGCAAACTGGGATGCTTGTCCCACTGGGAGGTATAGATCAGAATTTAGGAACTCAGGGTTGAATCAATAGCTTTTTCCTCTTGAAGTGAAAACAAAGGGCATCTTTACAAAAGGTAAAAAACTGAATCCATTAAAGGGATTCATTATTCATTCATCAGTTTTCTTAGTGAATCATCTAGCATGACTTCTCTCAAACATCTAATCAAGGGCAAAGCTGAGTTGGGTCACCTATAATGAAACTGCCACAGGGAAAAAGTGGTTTGAAAACTTGACAAGCAAAAACAAAAAAAAAGAAAAAAGAGAAAACTTGACAAGCATTTCATCAGGGTGCAGGTGATAAGGCTTCTGTGACTTAACTCACATACATGTGTTGAAAATTTCAGCATAAGTAGAGACAACCATTGCTGTTTAGTCTCTCAGTCATGTCCGACTCTTTGTAACCCTATGGACTGCAGCATGCCAGGCTTCTCTGTCCTTCACTGTCTCCCAGAGTTTGCTCAAACTCGTCCATTGAGTCAGTGATGCCATCCTACCAACTCATCCTCTGTTGTCCCCTTCTCCTCCTGCCTTCAATCTTTCCCAGCGTCAGGGTCGTTTCTAATGAATTGGCTTTTCAATTCAGGTGGCCAAAGTATTGGAGCTTCAACTTCAGCATCAGTCCTTCCAGTGAATATTCAGGGTTGATTTCCTTTAGGGTTGACTGGTTTGATTTCCTTGCAGTCCAAGGGACTCTCAAGAGTCTTCTCCAACACCACAGTTCAAAAACATCAATTCTTTGGTGCTCAGCCTTCTTTATGGTCTGACTCTCACATCCGTACATGACTCCTGGAAAAAACCACAGCTTTGACTGAATGGACCTTTGTCAGAAAAGTGATGTCTCTGCTTTTTAGTATGCTGTCTACGTTTGTCATAGTTTTCCTTCCAGGAAGCAAGAGTCTTTTAATTTCATGACTGCAGTCACCATCCACAGTGATCTTAGAGCCCAAGAAAATAAAGTTTTTCACTATTTCCAATTTTTCCCCATCTATTTGCCATTTAGTGATGGGACCCAATGCCCATAGTCCGTCACCGTTCTTCTCTGAAAAAAATGTTGGTGCCTGTTTCCTTGATTGATTATCAAAAAATCAGTTACCCTTTCCATCCACCATGTGATTATCATAAACTGTATGAATCAGGTTCTCCAGAGAAGCAAGAAGAAAATAAGATATATGCATATATAGAGGAAGAGACATTTTATTTTAGACATTTTATTTATTTAGGAATTGGCTTTCCTAAATGTGGACAGTGGCAAGGTCAAAGTCTGCAGGGTGGATGGACAGGCTGGAGACCCAGGGAAGAGTTGCAATTTGAGAATGAAAGCAGGATTACCTCTTCCCCTAGGGAAAAGTACTTCAACTAATTGGATGAGGCCCATTCATGCACTTTATGGTGGGGGGCTGGGGGGTTAGTCCGTTTTACTGAAAATTTACTGGCTAAAATCATAACCTTTTCTAAAAAGTAACTTCACTTAAACATCTAAAAAATGTTTGACAAAAATCTGGATACTATTGACTCACCAAGTTTAACACAGAAAATTGACCAGCATCTGACCCAAGTGGCTTAACCTCTCAGTAAGAGACACTAACCCAGGGTTTCACAAACTGTAGTTGAGAGTGTGACCTCATGTCAGTTGAAATTCAGGTTATCTTTCAGGAAATAATACTCAATCCAGTAATAACCAGAGATGGGTAGGAAATTTCTGCTTTGTTTACCCTGTTTGATTTTATTATAACAAACAGGTACATATAGATTACAGTGAGGACTTGCATGTACTTTTAAAGTAAGTCTCATAAAATGAGACTTTAAGGAAAAGATTTTTTCCCATAAGTTCTTTTGGTCTAGGTGCCCCCATCTTACCCAGAGACATTTCTACTTAAACTTATTTTTCTTTGTTGTTTTGATGTTTAGTCACTCAGTCGTGTCCAATACTTTTGCAACTCCCTGGACTACAGCCCACCAGACTCCCCTGTCCATGATATTTCCCAGGCAAGAATACTGGAGTGGGTTGCCATTTCCTACTCAAGGAGATCTTCCCAACCTAGGGATTGAACCTGAGTCTGCTGCATTGGTAGGCGGTTTCTTTTTCTTTTTTTAAAATTAATTCATTTATTTTAACTGGAGGCTAATTACTTTACAATCATGTAGTGGTTTTTGCCATACATTGACATGAATCAGCCATTGGTATACATGTCCCCCATCCTGAACCCCCCTCCCACCTCCCTCCCTGTCCCATCCCTCTGGGTTGTCCCAGTACACCGGCTTTAAGTGCCCTGTTTCATGCATCGAACTTGGACTAGTGATCTATTTTACATATGGTAATACACATGTTTCAATACTATTCTCTCAAATCATCCCACCCTCGCCTTCTCCCACAGAATCCAAAAGTCTGTTTTTACACCTGTGTCTCTCTTGCTGTCTCGCATATAGGGTCATCATTACCATCTTTCTAAATTCCATATATATACGTTAATATACTGTACTGATGTTTTTCTCTCTGACTTAGTTCACTCTGTATAATAGGCTCCAGTTTCATCCACCTCATTAGAACTGATTCAAATGCATACTTTTTAATAGCTGAGTAATATTCCATTGTGTATATGTACCACAGCTTTATTCTCCATTTGTCTGCCTATGGACATCTAAGTTGCTTCCATGTCCTAGCTATTGTAAACAGTGCTGCAATGAACATTGGGGTACATGTGTCTCTGTCAATTCTGGTTTCCTTGGTGTGTATGCCCAGCAGTGGGATTACTGGGTCATCAGTTCAGTTCAGTTCAGTTCAGTCACTCAGTCGTGTCTGACTCTTTGCAACCCCATGAACCGCAGCACGCCAGGCCTCCCTGTCCATCACCAACTCCCAGAGTCCACCCAAACCCATGTCCTTTGAATCAGTGATGCCATCCAACCATCTCATCCTCCGTCGTCCCCTTCTCCTCCTGCCTTCAGTCTTTCCCAGCATCTGGGTCTTTTCAAATGAGGCAGCTCTTTACATCAGGTGGCCTAAGTATTGGAGTTTTAGCTTCAACATTAGTCCTTCCAATGAATACCCAGGACTGATTTCCTTTAGGGTGGACTGGTTCGATCTCCTTGCAGTCCAAGGGACTCTCAAGAGTCTTCTCCAACACCATAGTTCAAAAGCATCAATTCTTCGGTGCTCAGCTTTCTTTATGGTCCAACTCTCACATCCATACGTGACTACTGGAAAAAACATAGCCTTGACTAGAAGGACCTTTGTTGGCAAAGTAATGTCTCTGCTTTTAAATATGCTGTCTAGGTTGGTCATAACTTTCCTTCCAAGGAGTAAGCGTCTTTTAATTTCATGGCTGCAGTCACCATCTGCAGTGATTTTGGAGCCCCCAAAAATGAAGTCTGACCCTGTTTCCACTGTTTCCCCATCTATTTCCCATGAAGTGATGGAACCAGATGCCATGGTCTTAGTTTTCTGAATGTTGAGCTTTAAGCCAACTTTTTCACTCTCCTCTTTCACTTTCATCAAGAGGGTCTTTAGTTCCTTTTCACTTTCTGCCTTAAGGGTGGTGTCACTTGTGTTATCTGAGGTTAATGATATTTCTCCCGGCAATCTTGATTCCAGCTTGTGTTTCTTCCAGCCCAGAGTTTCTCATGATGTACTCTGCATATAAGTTAAATAAGCAGGGTGACAATATACAGCCTTGATGTACTCCTTTTCCTATTTGGAACCAGTCTGTTGTTCCATGTCCAGTTCTAACTGTTGCTTCCTAACCTGCATATAGGTTTCTCAAGAGACAGGTCAGATGGTTAGGTATTCCCATCTCTTTAAGAATTTTCCACAGTTTATTGTGATCCACACAGTCAAAGGCTTTGGCATAGTCAATAAAGCAGAAATAAATGTTTTTCTGGAACTCTCTTGCTTTTTCAATGATCCAGCGGATGTTGGCAATTTGATCTCTGGTTCCTCTGCCTTTTCTAAAACCAGCTTGACCATTTGGAAGTTCATGGTTCATGTATTGCTGAGGCCTGGCTTGGAGAATTTTGAGCATTACTTTACTAGCATGTGAGATGAGTACAATTGTGCATTAGTTCAAGCATTCTTTGACATTGACTTTCTTTGGGATTAGAATGAAAACTGACTTTTTCCAGTCCTGTGGCCACTGCTGAGTTTTCCAAATTTGCTGGCATATTGAGTGAAGCACTTTCACAGCATCATCTTTCAGGATTTGAAATAGCTCAACTGGAATTCCATCACCTCCACTAGCTTTGTTCATAGTGATGCTTTCTAAGGCCCACTTGACTTCACATTCCAGGATGTCTGGCTCTAGGTGAGTGATCACACCATCGTGATTATCTGGGTCGTGAACATCTTTTTTGTACAGTTCTTCTGTGTATTCTTGCTACCTCTTCTTGATATCTTCTCCTTCTTATAGTCCATACCATTTCTGTCCTTTATTGAGCCCATTTTTGCATGAAATGTTCCTTTAGTATCTCTAATTTTCTTGAAGAGATCTCTAGTCTTTCCCATTCTGTTGTTTTCCTCTATTTCTTTGCATTGATCACTGAGGAAGGCTTTTTTATCTCTCCTTGCTATTCTTTGGAACTCTACATTCAGATGGGAATATCTTTCCTTTTCTCCTTTGCTTTTCGCTTCTCCTCTTTTCACAGCAATTTGTGAGACCTCCTCAGACAGCCATTTTGCTTTTTTGCATTTCTTTTCCATGGGGATGGTCTTGATCCCTGTTTCCTGTACAGTGTCACGAACCTCCGTCCATAGTTCATCAGGCACTCTGTCTATCAGATCTAGTCCCTTAAATCTATTTCTCACTTGCACTGTATAGTCATAAGGGATTTGATTTAGGTCATGTCTGAATGGTCTAGTGGTTTTTCTACTTTCTTCCATTTAAGTCTGAATTTGGCAATAAGGAGTTCATGATCTGAGCCACAGTCAGCTCCCGGTCTTGTTTTTGCTGACTGTATAGAGCTTCTCCATCTTTGGCTGCAAAGAATATAATCAATCTGATTTCGGTGTTGAGCATCTGGTGATGTCCATGTGTAGAGTCTTCTCTTGTGTTGTTGGAAGAGGGTGTTTATTATGACCAGTGCATTCTCTTGGCAAAACTTTATTATCCTTTGCCCTGCTTCATTCTGTACTCCAAGGCCAAATTTGCCTGTTACTCCAGGTGTTTTCTGACTTCCTACTTTTTGCATTCCAGTCCCCTATAATGAAAAGAACATCTTTTTTGGTTCTTTTGTTAGTTCTAAAAGGTCTTTTGTTAGTTTTAAAAGGTGTTTTGTTAGTTCTAAAAGGTATTTTGTTAGTTCTAAAAGGTCTTGTAGGTCTTCATAGAACCATTCAGCTTCAGCTTCTTCAGCGTTACTGGTTGGGGCATAGGCTTAGATGACCGTGATATTGAATGGTTTGCCTTGGAAATGAACAGAGATCATGCTGTCATTTTTGAGATTGCATTCACGTACTTGCATTTTGGACTCTTGTTGACCATGATGGCTACTCCATTTCTTGTAAGGGATTCCTGCCCACAGTAGTAGATATAATGGCCATCTGAGTTAAATTCACCCATTCCAGTCCATCTTAGTTCACTGATTCCTAGAATGTTGACGTTCATTCTTGCCATCTCCTGTTTGACCACTTCCAATTTGCCTTGATTCATGGACCTAACATTCCAGGTTCCAGTGCAATATTGCTCTTTACAGCACCGAACCTTGCTTCTATCACCAGTCCCATCCACAGCTGGGTATTGTTTTTGCTTTGGCTCCATCCCTTCATTCTTTCTGGGGTTATTTCTCCACTGATCTCCAGTAGCATATTGGGCACCTACTGACCTGGGAAGTTCATCTTTCAGTGTCCTATCATTTTGCCTTCTCATACTGTTCATGGGGTTCTCAAGGCAAGAATACTGAAGTGGTTTGCCATTCCTTCTCCAGTGGACCACATTCTGTTCTATTTCCAGTTTTTTAAGGACTCTCCACACTGTTCTCCATAGTGTACTAGTTTGCATTCCCACTAACAGTGTTAGAGGGTTCTGGCAGGCAGTTTCTTTAACACTGTTATGAAGAATTGCTGTGAAGTGTCACCTTATTCATCTCAAGTTTTTGGCCAACTTGATTAGGAAATTTTCCATCAGCTATCTCAGTGAAGCCTGACCACTTGGCACCGGTGGTATAGAACATTCAGCAAAGAAAATAGGGACATGATTGGCTTCATTATTCTTAGCCAGAATAGGCAAAGGAGTTAACCATGTCTGTGAACACAGAGACCTGAATCCACAGTTGGCTCAGCCTCTGCCTGCTTCCTGACCTCTGGAGACCATATGGAGGGACAGGAAGCAGTGGGAATTATGGCAAGTCATCACTGAGAAATGAGCTAGGACAGCAGAAGGAACCTATGAATTAGTGTTTCCAATAAAAACAACAGCATACTCCTTCCTTCATCCAACAAACATGTATGGAGCACTTACTATATACTAACAGCCCTCTACTAGGAGTGTTTGTTAGGGTATGGCTTGTATTTGGTTCATACTCTCAGGGTGGGTGTGGGGATTCAAGCTGAGATAAAAGGTAAATGGATGAGGGGGAAGCTACAGCAGTGGGCTTCATCCTAAGTGTGCCTGTTGCATAATTGAACTGGATCATCCATTGTAAGGCTTTGTGAAAAACCAGCTGTAGAAAGCCTTTAATTTAAAATGGAAAAACTCAATGATTTCCTCCTACTGGAAATTTAAGAAGGGGAAAACCTCTATTATCTAATAAATTATCTGCATTAAAAATGCATTAGTCATCAATCTTCATACCATCTGCTGACAACTACATTGCTTATTTAAAAACAACACTGTCCCCTTTCTCTGAGCGGGCTTTTTATGGTTCTTCTGAAAGAAACTCATTACACCCAGTCATGGAGGAAAACAAACTGCTTTACAATAAATTTAGTATGTTATAAATAAAGGAATGCTTTGCATAATATTTTAATTACTATTTTAAGTCCTAATGCATTGCTGCTCAAAATGTCTACCACAGAAACCTGAAGAACATAGACCTTATTGTTGCTGGTAAACTCTAGAAAAAAGACCAGCATTTATTTTTCCTTTGCTTTAACTGGATGACAGAGGATTCTTAGGTGCCCTGTGAACCATCCATAACAAATGGCATTTCCCTCCTTCCTTTGAAAGGGCCCTGAGCCCAGTTGTCCTAGAGCCCCAGTTACTCGTGGTTAGAAAGACAGATGCTTCAAAAGGCACAATGGCTCTTGTAAGTGTGTATTAATATGCTGTTTGACTCTTTTAGAGCTGTAAGTGTTTCCATGGTTCTTTGTATAGCATTTCAGGAGATGCAAAAAGTATCATAAAAACTAGCGATGGATTTGTTTGTTTCAGACAAGTGGATGGTTTCGATCTTTGGTTGCTGAAGAGGTATTATTTATGCCAACAGTCCCCAACCTCTTCGGCACCAAGGACAGGTTTCATGGAAGACAATTTTCCTGCAGACCGTGGGCAGGGGGATGGTTTTGGGATTATTCAAGTGCATTACAATTATTGTGCACTTTATTTCTATTATTACTAGGTCAGCTCCACCTCAGATCATCAGGCAATAGATCCTGGAGGTTGGGGACCCCTGACTTAAACACTAGAAGAAGCTGGCACCCAACAAAGAACTCCTTCTAGAAGGCAACAGTCCAGTCTACTTCCTCTGTGTCCTGAGGGACTGGGTAGGAAAGGCGCTTCTGTAAAAAGAAAGCTGAAGAGACACCATATTACACAACATCCTGCCAAGTAGCAAGAGGCTGGTGGGAAAGTGAATGAGAAGAAGGAACCAATCAGGTTTAGGAAAAGGAGGAGGAGAGTTTCCCACTGTTCAGGAAGTGAGGATTCAGGAGAAGGTCGTGAGTAAGGGAGGTGAACAGTTATCGTGGGGACTGTGATGAAGAAATGATGAATAAACAGAGCCAACTTCAGAAAATAAGAGGTTTTTCTCTTGTTTTGGAATACCTTCCTCTCTTCCCACTCCTGGGGAGAATCAAGTCCAGTGTTTTCCTCCTTCCTTTCTCTTCTCTGCTCAAGTTTCTGTTTCTTTAGGGTCCACATGACCAGTTACCTCCCACTGACAGTGGACAAAGGAAAATCTTGGGCCCACTTCCTGTTTCCTCCATCTACTGGACGTGTGATCTTAGGCAAATCTCTTCCCCCCTTTGACCTCAGTTTCATATGGTGTAAACTCGGAACACCAGGGCACAGCTCCCAGGACAAGAATGTATAATGCTTTCCCCGAGATTGTTGAGGTCCAGCCCAGGGCTGAGTGATTGCCTAATTTCTTGGGTGGAGGAATTCATACCTCTGACCCCGATCCTCAGTGCTGACTGCCTACTTCCGCTCAGTGTATCCTGCACCTGCTCCAAACCCTTGAGTTCATACTGTGACAGCAAATTCCTTGAGTTCCCAACCTGCCTAAGTCAGGTCACCTGTAAATCAGACAGGTCATCAGAATCACCTGTAAATCTTCCTCAAAAGAGAAATTCCAGGAACCACTGAAATTAGTGTCAACAAAGGTCCATCTAGTCAAGGCTACGGTTTTTCCAGTAGTCACATATGGATGTGAGAGTTGGACTATAAAGAAAGCTGAGCGCCGAAGAATTGATGCTTTTGAACTATGGTGTTTGGAGAAGACTCTTGAGAGTCCCTTGGACTGCAAGGGGATCCAACCAGTCCACCCTAAAGGAAATCAGTCCTGGGTGTTCATTAGAAGGACTGATGTTGAAGCTAAAACTCCAATACTTAGGCCACCTGATGTAAAGAGCTGCCTCATTTGAAAAGACCCAGATGCTGGGAAAGACTGAAGGCAGGAGGAGAAGGGGATGATGGAGGATGAGATGGTTGGATGGCATCACTGACTCAATGGACATGGGTTTGGGTGGACTCTGGGAGTTGGTGATGGACAGGGAGGCCTGGCGTGCTGCGGTTCATGGGGTTGCAAAGAGTCAGACACGACTGAGCGACTGAACTGAACTAAACTGAACTGAAATTAGAACCTGCGAAATTACTGAATCAGAATCCCAGAGGCAGGAGGATGGTGTCAGTTCATGATCTGACTGATCCCAACACAGAGGACAAGGAGAGGCAGAAGAGAGGGAGCCGGTTCAGACTGGCAGGTGGAGGGTCTCATTAGAAAAGGAACTCCCAAATGCGGCTTGCCGTGGGTGGCTGCAAGACCAGTAGGCCTCCACACATGCTCACACCAAACTTTATAGGAGGCCTTAACTGGGTTCAGTCATGTGCGCCACCAGATGGTCTAGCCATTCACTGCCCTCTCATGACTGTGTTCTGGAAGACAGCTCCCACCGTGGGAACTGGGCAGAATGTACGTTCCAAGGACAGGAAGGGGTGATGAGGAGACTCAGATGACCCAAGACCAGCTGGAGGGTTGACCAATGGTCTTGTCCTCTCGGTGACCTCTTGCAACAGGTGGGACATGCATTTTTTACAGAAGCTCCCCGTCTAATAATTCTGATGCGTCATCATGCTTGGGCTGCATTCAAGGCCTATTTCCTAGTGAGGAGCATGGACCTAAATGCCTGCTTTCTGTGGCCATGGCTTTTGGTGACCTGTAATGTTCTAGAAGCTTCCATGGTGGCTTTCCTCCTCTCGGAGTTGACTGAGCTCTTTTCCTCCCATTTCACTACCTCACGTCTGTGCCCCGCCCTGCCTTTCCCAGAAAGTCCAATCTTTTGCATCCAAGCCTGGCTTTTCCAAAAGCCAAGTTGACCATAGCCTCTTACTTATTCTTTCCCCTGGAACTTAGACATCTGATTGCCCAACATTTGGAATACAAATCTGACTATGCGTAGTGGTCACGTGCATTAGCTCTTACTTCAAGACTGCACAGCTATTTCCTCCCAAGGCTCCTGGCCTCTGCAGGGCATCGAGAATCCTTCCAGTTAGTCATGTGAACCCAGAGCAGCGGTTTCCCTTTCCTGACCCCGATAGAAATGCCTTCATCCCTTATTGGGAGCCCACTCCTCAGGTATCTTTAGCCCGTTCAAAGCAAATCCAGCCTGTCTTGGATTTTCCAGCTAATGCTGAGTCAACAGAATACAAATGTCTCCTTGGCAAGAGCCTCAGGAAAGGCAGGAACGAGCCCTGATTAAAGAGGACACGCCTCCCACACATCTGTGAGACATCTCACTCATTACCCAGACCCACTGCCTCAGAGCCACTCATCACCACTGTCACTTCACATCTGCAGATTCTGGGCTTCATTGATACTCCCTGGTCACTTAAATACATCACACACACACACTGCACTGAAAGGAAGAGAATGAAGGCATCGTGTGTGTGTGTGTGTGTGTGTGTGCACGTGCGTGTGTGTCTGTGCAGTCCTAAGCCTGATGGCAAAGGACTGTCCCTGGACTATGAACTATGTCTATGTTTGTGATGAGGGAGCTGCGTTGGGCATAGCAGCAAGGAGCCCGAGTGTGCAGTGGAAGTTGGGACAAAGTAAGTATATCAGGATATTTTCAGGTGCAGGTTCCTTCCTAGGCACTCAAAAGTTGTTTGAACAATAACGACATCTATCTCATAAAGCAAGAAGCCCAGAGGAAGAGTGATTCCCAGACTGGTGTGACAGTTCAGGGGATAGCATCTTAGGCTCTTTCTATCCTTCTAAATCTGCACTTCTCAGTGTTGGAATGTCCCTCCTTGGGACTGCAAGAGGGCTGCTGCAGAGTCAGGCATCACCCACAGTTTAACCACATCCAGTGAAAAATATTGGTTCTTCCTCTTATGAGTCTCTCTTAGTGTTGTCCAGTCACTAAGTCCTGTCTGACTCCTTGCCATCCCTTGCATACCAGGCTCCCTGTCGTTCATTATCTCCCGGAATTTGCTCAAATTCATGCCCATTGAGTCAGTGATGCTATCTAACCATCTCATCCTCTGCCACCTCCTTCTTCTTGACCCTTCAATCTTTCCCAGCATTGGGGCCTTTCCCTACGAGTCAGCTCTTCGCATCAGGTGGCCAAAGTATACAAGTTTCACCTTCAGCACCAGTCCTTCCAATGAATATTCAGGGTTGATCTCCTTTAGAATTGACTGATTTGATCTCCTTGCTGTCCAAAGCAATTCTCTCTTTTTATTAGGAAATCAACTTTTCTTAAGATCCCTCACATACACATACAGCATCTTTTCCTTTTAGTTCTCTGCAACCAGGACTGGCTTCAAGAGAATCATCAAGACGATTTAGGAGCATATCTGGCTTTTGTATGTCATGGTGGGAAGATGGATCTGGCAGGAAATAAGAAGCCATGGGGCAGAGTCAGAGATAAGTTTCCTGTTGGGTAAACAGCCAACACCGGTTGTTCCAAGGGCTCAGGACTAGATGAGGAGAGAGATGGAAGAATTTCCTGCCTGAATCTTGGATGGTCCCTCTAGGTATATATGTAAAACAGATTCACTTTGCTGTCTACCTGAAACTAAAACAACATTGTAAATCAGGCCCAAACATTATTTTTACTCCCTCTGCTCTGGTAGATAATGGCTCCAAATTCCAGGGCTGGAGTGATAAAGCCTCCCCCAGGCCAAGCACTAAGACTCGAGATGGCCTAGTGCACCCGGGCCCACCTGATAGCGCCCTGCCGCTCCAGCTCGGGTTCATGTCTCCAGCCTGAGCTGGTCCTACCTGGGCGCCTCCAGAAAGACCATCCAGACTGTGAGTGCCTTTATCTGCATCTCCTGTTTAGCCTTCTATTTGTAAGCAAATAAGCCTTTGCCTTTATAGCTTGTGGATAAATGGCCACTGCAAGTTGGAGGTCTTCTGGTAAAAGGACAGGAAGTGATCTTATAGAATAAGAAGTCACATTTGTATTTTTTAAAGACGTGGAAACTGGGGCCCAGAGCAACCAAGTGGATCTCCCAGGGGCATGTTGGTAGTGAGAGCAGCCAGTCCAAATACTGGGATATTTAGACCAATTTAGACCATATTTCTATCTCTAACCTAGAACACCAGTTGAGCTGGAAAAAACAATCATCCATTAACATCAGTCTATCAGTTACTGTGTGTGTTCGTGAGAGAAAGAGAGAGGTTTAAAAAAAAGAAGAAAAAAAAAAAAGAAAGAGAGGCAGAGAGTGTGTGGGGGTGGGGAAGGAGTTTATCCCCAGATTATTGGTTTCTAAACTGTTGGACTCACCTCCTTAAAGCAGAGATTATGCTCAGTTTAGTCTTCAGTGGAACTCTATTTTTTAAATAAAAGGTATTTTCATTTTTAAAATAAATATAGATGGTTAATCATTGTCCATTTTTATTGGATTCAGTTGATATCTTTACATCAGTTAGACAAGTAGGCCGTTAGACAGAAGTAGCACCAAGACCATGGCAGCCTGTGTAAGCCAACGGCATTCCAAACCTATAAAGGCCTCAAGTTTTGAAATCAAAATCTAAGGACAACCAATCACAAATAGCCAACTAGGCTTTAGGCTACAGCCAACCAATCGTTTTCTCACTTTGTTCCTGCCATTTCTGTATAATTCTCTCCCCCGATCCTGTCAGCAGAGGATTCCTAACCACTTCCAGTTTGAGGTTGCCCGATTCAAATAGATTTTTGTTCCAAAAATCTCTTAAAATCTGTAATATGCCTCAGTCTTTTTTTAACAATACTAAAAGTCCAAGGGCTTCCCAGGTGGCGCTAGTGGTAAAGAATCTGCCTGCCAATGCAGGAGATGCAAGAGACCTGGGTTCAGTCCCTAGGTTGGGAAGATCCTATGGAGGAGGAAATGGCAACCTACTCCAGTATGCTTGCCTGAAAAATTCCATGGACAGAGGAAAAGTCCAAATCAAATGACTGGCAGTAAATACAATATTTTAATGTGAAAAGAGAGGGAACCACATAATAAAGACTTTTTTCTTACCATATAAAACCAACTGGCTGGTGGAGTTGTAGAGACACAGAGAAACTGGGAGGTATTGGCTGAGTCTATTGTCTCGATCATGGTGATGGAATCACAGGTGTTCCAAGATGTTCAAACTCATCAGATTGTCCACATTAAAGGCATGCAGTTCTTTGTTTATCAATTGACCTCAATAAGACTATTTTTTAAAAGGATGGGGGAAAGTAATTATAAGTCAAAAGGCAAAGATGAAAGAGGGGTTAAAATAATCATGGGAAGATATAAACAAAGGGAATAATCATCAAGACTGCTTAATAGTAGGACTTCCCTGGCAGTCCAGTGGTTAAGACTCTGTGCTGGCAATGCAAGGGGTGCAGGTTCGATTCCTGGTCGAGGAACTAAGATTCTGCAAGCCAGTCAGTGCAACCAAGAAATAAACAAATAAATTAATGAAAGCATCAAAATAAAATTTTAAAAGTAGTAAACTAATTTTTTCAAAAAGGATTGTTTAATAAAAATGTAAATCATAATTGACATCCACATACACACACAAAAAGTGGCAAATAATTCATGTTCACCATCCTTGCTAACCTCAGCAGGACTAGAAAATTCCTGGAGTCAAAATCCAGGATCTTTGGCCCAGCCAGGAGCCCAGAAAGACTGAAACTTCCCCCAATTCTCTCCTAACAGAGGAGAATGCTCCTTCTGATCAGGAGTTCCTAATACCACCTAATCCCAAGAAGAAATTTTTACCATCGGGGTGTGTGTGGAGACCTGTGGGAAGGGACTTGCCTCTGGAGCTGATACCTATCGGCTCAGCCCGCCAGTGTCCAGCAGAAACTAACTAGGGGGTGAGGGGATTTGTAAAGGCCCTTCTTCTCCCCCAGCTCGGCAGTCATCTTGGGGATCATGGCAACACACTTAAAAGTGAAACTCAAATGTGACCCATGGGCTTTGGCTGGTAAGATGGGCGAGAAGGCCCCATTGGGTGTGCGTGGGCCTGCAGAGGACTCCCCCAATAATCCAAGGTTGTCCACAGGGCCTAGCGAAGCCAGCCTGGTTCTCACAGGCAGGCCCCAAGGCTGACACACCTGGGAGCTTCTGAGCTCCTTTTGTACCAGAACGAGGAGGGGAAAGTTGCTACTGCAAAGGCAAGAGGTCAGGATGAGATGCCGACCACAAGGCAGAGCCCTCCTTCCCTGCCCACCCCACACCCCAGTCCCGCCAGACTAGATCTGAGCCCCAGGAAAGAGGTCTTAGGTCAAAGCATGAAGTAGCTAGGATCAGGGACCAGGGGGCTGCTTATATAGAAGGCACTGTTCCATTTACTCTACATACAAGATGTCATTTAATTCTGACCATCCTTGAGGGAGGTACTGCTATCCTCCAGACTTTACAGATATGGAAACTAAGTCACAGAGAGGTTAAGCAGTTGCCTCAAAGACATGCAGTGAGAAGGAGAGCCCATATTTCAACAGAGAGAGTCAAACTCTTAACTACTGGGCCACACGGCCTCAACTCCACAGGCAGCGATGCTTTGACACGAGACAACATGCCCGGGTCCTCCCAGGAACCCAGAAACGTGAAGTGGAGCATGACCTGGGGGAGGCCCGGGAACAGGGACTGCAGTGGCCCCTTGACCAGGACGGAGGAGCTGATGCGGTGAGTCAGAAGGTGCTGCCCACCTGGACACACCAGACACGCCCAGGGTCCAGCAGGCCCTGGGTCTGCTCTGGAGAGATGGGTGCTGGGGTCCAGGGGACTCGGGTTCCCAGCTCTTAAAGGGGATGGTCACAAAGAGGAGAATGAGAAGCCCAGTAGCACTTTCTCCACCCTCCTCCACGCCTTCCCTGTTCCCTGTCCTGTCCTTCCCGGGGCAAGGCAGTGTCCTCAACGCCTCAAATTATTAGCAAAGCGTGGAGGAACCCAGCCATTACCATAAACTGAGCCAACTGCATCATTTCAGAGATGTGCTCAGGATAACCACCAACCTCGCTGAGTCCCCAAGACTTAGCAACTCCCTCTGGGCTCTCAAACTGGAGCAGGGAGACTGGCTTTTGGTGGGATGAGAGCTGTGACACATGAAATGGTCGGTTGCGTTTATGATTAAAAAGAAGGAGACGCAGCATCCGGATCACTATTTTCCTGGGAGCTTGGGGTTTCTCTCAGTTTCATAGAAGTGTCTAATTGCAGCCACCAGCAGACCATAGGGTCTTCTAGGGCAGAGGGAGCTGGCGGGGGGTGCAGGGGAGAGCCAACCCCGCCCTCCCTGGGGACCCAGGTGACCATGCCATCGGGATCTTGCTTCAGTTAGGAGAAGCCAGCTCCTCCTCTGCAGGCTTCCTTGTGTCCACAAAGGAAGCCAGAGCATTATTATTCCTCAGTCATCCTGCAAGTTACTGAGGCTTGAAAGCTCCCACGGAGGCGGCTGCCGGAGCATGGCTGCTGGGGCCGCCCACGTTAAATTGCTTCACACGTGGTTACCATTTATGGGGCCTTTGCTCTGTATTTAATGCCACAGCCGGTGATGGACTTTCGCTGTTGGAAAGCACTCTGGTCCCCTGCACATAGCTTTATAACTGATGGGAGAAGATGTCCTCTCTTCGGTAAATTTTATCTGGCCTTTCCAGCCCCATGGTAATTAATGTTTGTTCTCATCCAATGGGCAGATTCAAAGAATTACAGCTCTCATTAGCTCTCGCTCAATTAAGAAAAATGGTCCTCGGCCCCCACGACTCAAATGCTGCTACAAAGCTGGAGTTGCTTGAATTACACGGCTGGGAGGACCAGGAGGGCATCCTAGCCCTCTCTGGGGCTCCAGCCCCATCCCCATCAGCATCCAGCCTCCTCCAGTCTCCTCCAGTGCCCCCCACCATACCCATTCCACACCCCCTTCCTAAGGAACCAGAAGGACGATAATAGATAGTGTTCGTTGAGCGCTTACTAAGTCCCAGGTACCATCCTAAACAATGCACATGGACCAGTTCATAAATGAGACATGGACCATCACAAACGACACACATGAACCAACGTTTATAGGATGAATATGAATTAGCTCATCATAAATGATGCAGATGAATTATCTCATTTAGACATGGTCATGTATTTATGATGCCCAGAAGTCATGAGTTGAACAAGAACTATTTTGGAGATTTAAGACTATATGTTTATATTCTTCCTAAAAGACTGTGTTTGAAATAAACACGTAAAATATTTACATTCTCAGAGAAAACTTACAAATCTTCTAGCATATGTTGGTGGTCTCCAGTGTGAGAATCTCTCCTTGTAACGTAACAATATGTTTTCATTCTCTCTACAACTTGAGCTGATGTAAACAAAGACTAAACAGTCTTTAAAGGAATTTGATTTTCGTTTAACTAAGCAGGACTTCTTTGAATTGTTCTTTTTTCCCCATTTCCTCTGTTGTTGTCAGAGTCCGTGTATTTTTAGATTAATTTTTATTGGAGTATAGTTGCTTTTCATTGTCATGTTAGTTGCTGCTATGCAGCAAAGTGAATCAGTCATATTGCTGTTTTTTTGGTCACCCAGTTATGTCCAACTCTTTTGCAACCCCATGGATGGTAGCTTGCCAGGCTCCTCTGTCCGTGGGATTTCCCAGGGAGTCGGTTGCCATTTCCTTCTCCAGGGCATATTCCCAACGCAGGGGCTGAACCCAAGTCTCCTGCCCGTGTCTGTTGCATTAGAGGTGGGTTCTTTACTACAGAGCCACAGGGGAAGCCCCCATGTACAAATATCCACTTTTTTTTTAGATTTCCTTCCATTGAGGTCATCACAGAGCATTGAGTAAAGTTTCCTGTGCTGTACATTAGGCTCTCATTAGTTAACCTATTTTATACGTAGTAGCATATACATCAGTCCCAATCTCCCTATTCATTCCTTCCCCCTTCTCCCCTTGGTAACCATAAGCTTAAGAGTTGAACAGGAACTTGATTAAGAGTTCAACTTCTACTATGGACACCTGTGAGCAGAGTGGTCTTGGCAAGTCACCAGGTGGAGACCTACGTTGCTGTAATTGATCAAAGCCAAATAGTCATGGTGTGCAGCTCCGGTGTTGCTATCTCCATGGACCAGTTCCCTTCACTATGTTCCCTTTCCTCAGGCTACACCCTAGGCAGCAAATTCTCAAATGGTAGTGAATGGACAAGGGGCATGAGGGAAAGGAGAGAATGGATCAGAATCCATCACCCTTGAAAATAATGCCTATGATTTATGTCTGGGCATCTGCAAATTGGGTCTGAAAAGAACCAGCTGTAGGTATGTTAACTGGCAGGGCCTCTCTGGAGGACAATTTGCTAGTATGTCAGAATTTCAAATGCATGTCCCCTTAGACCTAGCAATTATACTTCTAGGAATCTATCCTAAAGAATGGGGGTAGAGGGTGTATATACATATAAGGATATTTATGGCCATATTGTGTGTCCTAGTGTGGGACTGAAAACAACCCAGTTGAGGGACCTACTAAATAAATTATGGTATATTTGTTTAATGGAATAGTATGTAGCTATAAAAAAATAAAGGCAGCTTTAATTAAATTCAAGTGGAACAATCTCCAAGATTTTGCAAGCTAGAAAAGAAGCAAGACGTTACCATTGGCATATCATTTTAAAATACCATACTCATTTGTTCATCAGTGAATAGAAAAAATACCTCTACAAGGAAATCAACAATTGGTAATAGTTGCTCTGTCTGGGGAAGGGCCTGGGGTGGCTTGAAGTCAGGAGTGAGGAGGAAACTCATTTTTGTTGTGTATCATTTTGTATCTTGAATTTGTGACATAAGATGAGCCAGGTGGGAACTTCCCCGGTAGTCCAGTGGTTAAGAATCTGCCTTCCAATGCAGCGGACGCAGCTTCTATCTTTGGTCAATGAACTAAGATCCCACAAGCTGTGGGGCTATTTGTGCGGCAACTAAAGAGAAACCTGAGTGCCACAACTAAGATCTGACACAGCCAAATAAATTAACTTAAAAAGCAAAAAAGAATGGGTAGGTGGGCCTCATTCGATCAGTTGAAGGCCTGAAGTTTAGAAAAAAAGATTGATATTCCCCCTAAAAAGGAAGAGGGAGTTCTGTCTCAGGACTGCCTTCAGATTTGAGACTGCACCACCAACTCCTCTGGGTCTCAAACCTGCTCGCCTGCCCTGAAGGTGTCAGACTTACCAGCCTGCCACAGTTGCACACCTTATTTTAATTCCTTAAAATAATGAGGGGTGGGGGAGAAGTGTGTGGGTTCTGTTTCTTTGGCCAATACACTGTCCCAAGTACTATCACACATCACACCTGGTGTAGGCAATGCTAATCTCTTATCTCAGGTCCAGCCAGCCAGGCTGGGAGGTCTCTGTAAACAGGCCCTCTATCTCCATCATCAGTGTTTTTCTAACACTTAGCAGAGAACCTGCATGAGGAATGAGGGCTCACTAAAGATGTGTTGTTGAAGGAAGCAACACTTTTTTCTTTCATTTATTTTTATTAGTTGGAGGCTAATTACTTTATAATATTGTAGTGGTTTTTGCCATATATAGACATGAATCAGCCATGGATTTACATGTGTTCCCCATCCCGATCCCCTCTCCCGCTTCCCTCCCCATCCGATTCCTCTGGGTCTTCGCAGTTCACCAGCCCTGAGCACTTGTCTCATGCATCCAGCCTGGGCTGGTGATCTGCTTCACCCTTGATAGTATACTTGTTTCAACTTTTTTGTTTGGCCTTACTGGGTGGTGTGTGGGATCAACACGCAAGATCTTATTAATAGTTCCCCCACCTGGGATGGGCTTCCCTAGTGGCTCAGATGGTAAAGCGTCTGCCTGCAATGAGGGAGACCCGGGTTCGGTCCCTGGGTTGGGAAGATCCCCTGGAGAAGGAAATGGCAAACCACTCCAGTACTCTTGCCTGGAAAATTCCGTGGACAGAGGAGCCTTGTAGGTTACAGTCCATGGGGTCGCAAAGAGTCAGACACGACTGAGCGACTTCATTTCACTTCACTTCAGCTGGGATGGACCTGCGCCCGGTGCAGCAGAAGCACAAGAGCTTAACCACTGGGGTGCCAGAAACGTCCCAAGAAGCAACGCTTTAAGTGACAAGAGTTCAGATGCCAGATACTTGGGTTTGGCTCATCTACAGATCAGCATCTAAATCAGCTCATTGGTGAGGGGAACACAGAGAAAAAGAACAGAGAAAAAACAGCCCTCCCATTTATTGTCAGTTTCCAAGACACTTCATTTTAAAACATGTATCTTCTTATACAGCCATCTGAAGACATGTCCAAGGCAATTCACTGTTCAGAATCTACTGAGCTGATCACTAGTCAGGTTTCCCCAATGTCAGACTTAGCCTACACTGATTCAAAATTAAAATCAAGAATTCTCTTTGGAAATAAGATATAGAAATAGAAAAAATAATAAAGATGCCAATATCATCATCCTCCCTTAAACCTCAAATCTGTAGAATTTTATCAACCACTTGAAAAGCAAAAACTAGAATCCTTGACTCCAAGAGCAAAACATGATTCCTGAAAAGCAGATTGAATCCTAGATCAGAAACCTCTGCAGATATCTTCCCCACAAGTTTTCATCATTTGCCATAGTTTTAAAGGATTACAGATGAATTCACCCTTGACAAGTCACTCTGAATCCTCGGGTGAATAAAGAACAGTTGGTTTAGTTTTCTGATCAATAAGACCATTTTCATTGTGCACCAACACCAACAACTGTGTCCCATAGGGAAGCTGATTTATAAATGTGTCAAATGGAGATTTTATTTTACTTCCTGTTTTTACTGCTGTGCCATCAGCTGTCACCCCAGAACCTACAGGCTATCCCCTGGGAGAAGAAGGCAGAGAGCATGAGGCCCTCAGAGGTTATCCTTGAAAGCAGGACACGCTCAGCTTTGACCTGGTCTATTGAAATCAATAGAACAGGGTGTAGAGAAATGAGGCAGATGGTAGAGGGTAGGTACATCAGTATTTTTCCTTATTAAAGAATTTGCATTAAATCCTACTAAAGGACAAGGGGAATAAATTGACCATAAGAACAACGAATCATATCCCAAATGAATTTGCATCAGCACTATAGGATTTATTGTATAGGTTTATTTTTCTTTTAATGAAGTTATCTTATTTCTTTCCATTCTAGGTTATGTGAAACAATAGAGTTTGAAGCATAAACAAGAGAATACATTACCTGTAGGCCCACCATCAAGAGATACCACTATTGACAAGTTAGTATATTTGATCACAATATTTTCTTCATGTGTTTTTTGTAAAATTGTGAAGCCTGTTTTTTTCACTTAACACTATAATAAAATAATTCTGTATGTTATTATAACTTCCTCTTCCTTATGAGTTCTTATTATCCTTGTGTTGTAAGATAAAACCTTTTCTAGGTCCCCAGAGCTAGTAAGCAATAGAGCTAGGATTCTAATCATGTTCTAACCATCTATAAAGCCACCTTCTACTATTTCAAACAACCTTAAAGATAGCTATTCTTTTTGACCCCATAAATTACCTTTTGAGAATCTATAATGGAATGTGAAATATACAAGATGAACTTGGGACATCTCAAAGTGCAAAAAAGTAAGAAACTATTAAAGACTAAATAGATAATGTCAAAAGGAAGCCAACTTGAAAGACAGCCCATTAGGCAAAATGGAACATTATGACTACTAAAAGAATAATAATCATACTCAATTAAAATATTATGTATATATGTAATTCATGATATTTTTCTTAAACTTACTAGTTGCCACTGGATATCATAAGGGCACTAATTCATTGCTCTGGAAATTGATAAATATATGGAAAGAATAAAGAATTGGCATGCGTTTCCTATACAAACTTTGTTTCAAGGAAGCCAAGAAACTGATGAGGATGAATTATTCTTTATAGAAGAATTATGGCTAACTAATGCAGAGAATCATGGCTAATTTGCTGACTAATTATGGCTAACTAACTGGCAAGAGAATTGCATTCAATCCTTAATGAAACTCTGCATCTAAGCAATGGTCATCAGTGAATCCTAAAATCATAAGTGAAATGTTCTTAAGACACTCGCAGGACATTCTGACACCACCTGGACGAATTGGTGACATTTCTGAAAGTGGGGCAACCAGATTTCCTAAGCTCTTGATATGATTCCATGGGAAGTATACAACCTAAGAATTAATATGACCCCAAAAAACATCTGAACTTTAATCAAATCAAGTCTCAGGTCTAACTACCAGTTTATAGCAAACACAAAGAACAGAAGAGCAAGTTAGAAACATCACATAAAAATAATTATATATGTCTAGAAATGGGTACAATCCTATAAAGGATGAGTAATCTGATTTCTCCAACAAATTCAATGGTATGAGAGGGGAGGAGGGGACCATGTAGCTTAAAATAGTTAAGAGATATGGCAACTATGCAGTTTATGAACATCATTGATTCTTATTACTCAAGTAGACCAACCATAAAGAAAAATTTGAGATGACTGGAGATGTTTGAATATAGATTGGGTGTTAGAATATGTAATATCTTATTGTTATTTGGGGTATAATAATATTCAGGTGGTTATATTTTAGAGCTTCGTTGGTGGCTCAGACTGTAAAGAATCTGCCTGCAATGCAGGAGACCTCCCCAGGAGAAGGGAATGGCTACCCACTCTAGTATTCTTGCCTGGAGAATTCCATGGACAGAGGAGCCTAGTGGGCTACAGTCCATGGGGTCCCAAAGAGTCGGACACAACTGAGCAACTAACACTCAACTCAACACTCATATATTTTTATATCAGTGTTACATTTTTGAAGTCATATTAATTAAATGCAGATAAAATACTTTATGTGGAAAAGGATGCAGTATCTGATATTTCTTCAAATATTCCAGGAAAAAATTGTATGTGTGTGTGTGTGTGTGTGTGTGTGGTGGGAGCAGTAAGGAGGTGGTAAAGATGGGTAAATAAATAAAATTTGCAAAATGTTGATCATTGTTGAAATTGAGCAACGGGTGCCCAGGGGTCTATTATACTATTCTTTATACCTTTGTGCATGTTTGGGAAATTCCCTAATAAAAAAACTTTAACTCTAATCAATTACATTTAAGAGGACATCAAGACCTATAGAAATGAAGTTCCAAACTTGCCAAGGACTAGAAAGTCATGAAATAAACAGTCTGAGGAAAACAAAACTCTCATAAAATCTCTCCGTAATCTATATGTTGATTTCTTACATATATTTGAAATTTGGAAACACTGCAAATATTATCTGATTAATTTAATGATTAAAAATTTGAAAAAAAAATTGATCACCTATGATATGTTTGTTTGGGACTAAAAACTACCACAAATTTAATAGAAAAACCATTAAAACTAACAGTGTAGGACTTGCCTGATTGTCCAGGGGTTAAGAATCCACCTGGCAATGCAGGGGACATGAATTGGATCCCTGGTCCAGGAAAATCCCTGCAGGGCAACTAATTCCATGTATACAGCTACTGAGCCCACGCTCTAGAACCTAGGAGCCACAACTACTGAATCCCAAGCACCCTAGACCTACCCTGCAACAGGGGACACCACCACGATGAGAAACCTGTACACAACTGGAGAGCAGACCTGCTCGCTGCAACGAGAGAAAGCCCAGCACAGCCAAAAATAAATAAATAAACAAATTCATATTTTAAAAAACTAGGACTTCAAGAAAGAAATTCAGTGAATTAAAAGATCTACAATATGCTCAGCGAACATGTCTTTCTCTTTGCAAAGAAATAATTTGGAGATGGAAAGAGAAGATCAATTTGCAGGTCAGTTGTCTGTGATCCTCTTGAAAGAGGTTAAGGTGCTGTTTGGATTTTTTTTCCCCAAAAATCTGATGTTGGGAATCCCAAAATGAAGCAAAATTAATTGTGAGTGGAGGGAAGAAAAGAACAATTCTAATAGCCCTTCTCTTCCAGGGAGACAGCGAAGCAAGCTAATAGCATCCAGGGGTTAAAAATAATTCCATTTACCATCTTTCCACACAGTCTTTATAATGACAGACCGAGATCTAATTTTTTAAAAAACTTCCTACATTAAAAAATACTTCAGAAACATCTATCCAAACAACGGATTAGAACTTGATTAAAAAATAAATAATTGAAACACCAAAAGCTCACAAGAGATGAGATGCCATGTGGGGATGCCTTCCCATTGAAACAGAGCCCTTTGTGTTCAACACAAGGTTTTCTGCTGAATGAAACTACTGAATATTTTAATTTTCAATTTGTAGGGGAAAATTATTCACTCTTACTCACAGGTCTATTTTTAACCCCAGAGTTACAACAACTGGGAAAATGCCTTTGTAAGATGCCTAAACCAGAGGGCGGTCTTAGGTTCCTGGGGACCAGCTTCTGAGATGGAAGGTCACACACAGGGGTTTCTGGGGGGAAGTGCTCTCCCATACCCGCTGTGAGGGCTAAGGGAGGCAGGAGGGGGTGTAGGGAGAAGCTGAGCTGGGGTACAGTTGCAGAAGGAGCCTCAGTGATACCAGAGGGAGACGGCAAGTGGACATGGCCCTTCAGAGACCCTCACAGAGGCAAGGGGCCCAGGCCTTTGTGTCCTTACTGTAACCTTGACGGAGGCATCGCCCTTTGGCCAAGGGCCATTCCTGAGCAGGACTCACTGGTGAGTACCTTGGCAGAAGTCAGTCAACCCTTCTGACTACCTAGGCAATGAATGCTTCATTCCTGAAGGGGAGACCCCTAGATCTATTACAGTTCACTCCTCAAGCCGTTCAAATCCAGTTCCTATACACACTGACTTTGTCTCATGTGGGAATGCCTGCATGCCAAGTTGCTTCATTGGTGTCCAACTCTTTGTGACCCCATGGACTGTAGCCCGCCAGGCTCCTCTGTCCATGGGACTCTGCAGGCAAGAGTACTGGAGTGGGTTGTCATGGCCTCCTCCAGGGGCTCCTACCTCCTTGTGATTCTGAATGATCTCTTTTTCTGGGGGAATGTTAAGAAGGAAGGTTGTTCGGATGAACTCCAGCCCCTGCCACTACAGCTGGTACCACTGTCTCCCTCCCAGCTATCCTTTCTAGAGCATCACCACTAGTCAGGGTGGCTCATCTGCAGTGGGTGAACCAGTTCTCATCTCTGAGGGCTCCGAGCCCTCAAGGGGTGGCCTTGAGGACATGGCCGTGGTGGTAAATGACCAAAGTCAAGCCATAGATATGTGGCCGGGGAGTCCCAAGGAACAGCCTAGTGAATCACGTGGGTGGACGTGGCTGTAACAAGGCAGCAGCTGTAGCTTCAAGCTGAATGCAGTTCTCACCGTGTCCCCTGATAGAAGCAACCTCTCCCTGAACTCCAGCACCCGAGAGACTAAATGTGCAATGACGAGGAACACAAATTCCCCAAGCAGGTCGTTGAGAGAAATGGTAAATGGGCCCGGCCTCCTTCAGATCCTTGTTTTATGGACCAATCAATTCCACCTATTGGGAGCACAGCGCTATATAACAGACATTGATTTAATGCCACCCAGTCCTCCCAGGGTCTCATCTCCAGGCTGTCACCTTAGCTGTGTCTTCCAAAGGCTCTATTACGCAAGCAGCTTCAGGGTGGTGTGTTCCTGTGTAGGTAGGCTCCAGTTGCTACTAAATGGGATTCTTGGTCCAGGGTCACACTGTGCATAATCCCATGCCAGTTTATCAAATAACCTACAAACTCATGGATGGCAGTTCTGACTGAGTCCATTCAGGCAGGAAAGGCAAAGGTGTTTCTTGGAATACGTATCAATTCTGGTCATTGCCACTGGCAGATTGAAAGGGATCCCATGCCATCAAGTTGCTAACAAGTAACTGGTTGGTCAGGGGAGGACATAGCTTTGGGGTCTTGGAGTTGGAGTCTGTGCTGCCAGTTTGGATATATAGCAATGGTAATGCACTAAGTCTGTTCTCAATGATGAGGATCCTGGTTTTATTTGTTTACTATATTTATTATTTTTTCTGGCTGCACTGGGTCTTTGTTGCTTTTTTATTTTTATTGTTTTCCTTTTGCACTGCCTTTCTCTAGTTGTGGGGAGCAAGCTTCTCATCGGTGTCTTCTCTTGTTTCAGAGTACAGGATCTAGGTGCATGGGTTTTAGCAGTTGCATCACGCGGGCTCAGAAGTTGTGGCATGGCATGTGGAATCTTCCTGGACCAGGGATCAAACCCATGTCCCTTGCACTAGCAGGTTATCCTCTGCACCAGCAGGGCAGTCCAGGATCCTGGTTTCACACGGGGCAGAGTGGCAAATTAAAAGGGGGCCTGTGGTGCCCACTACCCTGGCAGTGTGGAGTCTATTAAGGGGGCAGATATCGCTGCCACTCTCCCCATCTCTGATACTGTTTTTTTTTTAACTACTCTCTCAACCACAGTGGGAACATCTCAGGGTCCTCCTCCATGTGGCCTTCTCCTCTACAGTAGCTCACTTTACAAACCAGAAAGACAATGAGATTCTGACAACTACGAAGGACGCCCATTCACTGACACACTCAGAGGCTGAACCAATGATCACCAAGTGGATCCACGGAGCCAAAGAACCCACTGTGGATAATACTAGGCCTGGATATCTTACTACCTATCCCCTCCCAACTAGGCCCAACTTGAGTAAAGAGCCATGGTGAAATACAAAAATCTCTGCAAATCAATGGAAACTGCCATGCCCAAGAGTCTCTGACATCTTTGGGAAATCACGCTATAGTTACCCAAGGAAAAGGTTACCCACAAACCTTTAGATAAAGACTAGGAAAATTATTACTGTATGTCCTTGCCTTGGTATAGCAGGATCCTTTTTCAAACCAGCCTTTCCTTCAGGCGCCAGCTTTGAAGTTGAAGGACCAGCTCAGGTCTGGAAGTTGGCCATGACTTTTCACTGGGGCCAGGGTCGGGGGCCGGGGGGGGATTGTCAGCATTATCTTAATTAGCCACTCTTCTTCCTGCCCTTAACAATACCAGGTTCTATTCGTCATCTTCATGGCTCTCTGTGAGTGAGGGTCCCCTTACCATTTGTACCACTCGTTAAAATTGCATCCTCTTTGCTTCCAATATTTAAGTTTTGCTACTTGACCTCAAAGCCCTCAAAGCTATAGTTTTTCCAGTAGCCATGTGTGGATGTGAGAGCTGGACCATAAAGAAAGCTGACAGCCAAAGAACTGATGTTTTTGAACTGTGGTGCTGGAGAAGACTCTTGAGAATCCCTTGATTGCAAGGAGATCAAACCAGTCAATCCTAAAGGAAATCAACCCTGAATATTCACTGGAAGGACTGATACTGAAGGTGAAGTTTCAATACTTCAGCCACTTGATGCAAAGAGCTGACTCATTGGAAAAAACCCTGATGCCGAAAAAGACTGAGGGCAGAAGAAGAAGGGGACGACAGAGGATAAGATGGTTAGATGGCATCATCAACTCAATGGACATGAGTTTGAGCAAACTCTGAGAGACAGTGAAGGACAAGGAAACCTGGCGTGCTGCAGTCCATGGGGTTGCAAAGAGTCAAACACAACTAAGCAACTGAACAATAATGACCTGACGTCTGACAAACTGAGATCTCATCTTCATTGTTTCCAGGGAGCCCAATCCTATATCAGCATCTTTTATAGCATCAGCCCTGCCTGCAGAGGTCAGCCCACTGAGACTCTCAGGGAAGAGGATGTCACTCTCACCAGTTCATTGCTTACAGTCTTGGTAACCAGAGCATCCTCTGGGTGCCCCTATAAAACACAGTGAACCGGTAGATTTTCCAACCATACAGAGCACATCCACTCTGGCATGCCTGCTTCTCGGAGAATTTTGATCCCTTTCTCCAGTGTCAGCCGAGGCACTGCTCACATATATCCTCCACTTAGCATGGTCATTGCTTTCCTAAGCTTCCAAGAGCCAACCAAGAGAGTGTTAATAAACCCTATATGTCAGGAGAGTTCTTTCATGTGGAGAAATGCTCCTTTATCCATCCTCCTAATCCAGGCCCTTCAGAACTCAATGCCGTGTGTACTCTTCCACTTCTGCTAGTATTTATTGGCTAAGACCTTCATCTTCTTCAGTGTATTTTTCCTTTACTCCCTTATCGGAACCAGCACTTCTCCTGCTGGGTTTTATTGTGACTTGACTTGAGCTCTGCTACTGCTGCTGCTGCGAAGTCGCTTTAGTCACGTCCGACTCTGTGCGACCCCATGGACAGCAGCCCACCAGGCTCCTGGTCCACGGGATTCTCTAGGCAAGAATACTGGAGTGGGTTGCCATTTCTTCTCCTCAGGGGTCAGCAAACTTTCTTTGTAAAGAGTCAGTCTTGTTTTAGGGTCTGTTGCCACGATTCAAGTCTCTCACTCTGGCATGAGAGCAGCCAAAGACAAGATGTAACCTAATGAGCAGAGCTGTGTTTCAATAACACTTTATGTACAAAAAAACAGACTACAGGCTAGACTTGACCCATAGGATGTAGTTGCTGATCCCGTTCTGGTGTCTAGTGTCTAGTGTCCAGGGATGGAGGTAGGGGTGGATCTTGGCTTGGGAGCTGGTGTCATGCTGATGGTGGACAGGCTGCTGCCTCATCTTCAAGTAAGGGGGAAGAGCTAACTTTTCATGGGGAGAAGCAGGCCCAGGGGGCTCAAGGGCATTTAGAGATTCCAGAGTTTTAATAGTGCATGAACACAGCTGTCTGCATCTCAAGTCTCAGCATCTCATTTATTCCCAATTAGGGCCTTGACCTTGGCACAGCAGACTTGCTGGGGTTGAAAAATTTAAACTTCTCTGGAGCTCTGTTGACCTTCTAATTAAGTCCAAGGTTGAATGCTGGCATTTTTTTCTGCCTCTGGCTGCAGGAGATGGGAGTCTCTCTATAAACCTCCAAAGCCTTTTGGCTCTCGCAGTTAGCCTTAGATTGGTGATTAATCACTCCAGCCTTTCACTGCTTCCTCTAAGTCATTCTACAACACTCAGCAACAGCCATGTAATTCCACTGTACCTACGATTACCACTTCCCTTGAAACTCAGATGTCCAGATCCTTCACCCTCCTATGCATTCCCTCCTGGCTGTCTCACCACAGTGAGTTTTAACAATTGCAGGGCTACAGAGGGCTGGGGGCTAGCTGTTCTCCACCCACCCCCAGAGATGGTGTTCTCATTGATTGAGGTCAGCTTGCCAACTAAGGTGCAAACATGCATACTACGTCACTTCAGTTGTGCCCAGTTCTTTGAAATCCTATGAACTTAGCCCACCAGGCTCCTCTGTCCATGGGATTCTCCAGGCAAGAATGCTGGAGTCGGTTGCCATGCCCTCCTCCACAGGATCTTCCTGATCCAGGGATCACACTTGCATTTCTTACGTCTCCTGCACTCGCAGGCAGGTTCTTTACCACTAGTGCCACCTGGGAAGCCCCATGGTTTTTCCATTAGTCATGTTGAGAGTTGGACCATAAAGAAGGGTGAGCACCAAAGAATTGACACTTTCAAATTGTGGTGCTGGAAAAGACTCTTGAGAGTCACTTGGACTTCAAGGAGATCAAACCAGTCAATCCTAAAGGAATATTCATTGGAAGGACTGTTGCTGAAGCTGAAGCTCCAATACTCTGATCACCCGATGCCAAGAGCCAACTCATTGGAAAAGACCCTGATGCTGGGAAAGATTGAGGGCAAAGGAGAAGGGCATGGCAGAGGATGAGATGGTTAGATAGGATCACTGACTTCATGGACATGAACTTGAGCAAACTCTGGAAGATAGTGAAGGACAGAGAAGCCTGGGGTGCTACAGCCCAGGGGGTCACAGAGCTGGACACGACTTAGCGACTGAACAACAAGCTGGTGACCCAGCTCCAGATCTCACGTAAGAGCTTTCTGGGACCTTTCCTGCCGCATTAGTTTTAGTTATGCTTTCTTGAACAAACTCTGAGATGGAGATTTACATTCAGGACTTTTTTTTTTAACCAGGGAGTGCCTTGGGGATCTTTACCTATAAGGAAGTACGAGAAAAAGGAACCCACAGTGGGAGAAGTTGAACTATGATGCAGTTGCAATGAAGGCCTCAATCCCATGGAGAGCTCTGGAGCTGGGGAAGCTGTCAGAGTTGACCTAATCTAGGCAAGGGGACCAGCCGCTGGATGCAAAAGAGGTGTGGCCTTGGGCAGGGCAGCCTCCTTCTGCTAAGGGCTATTCCCAAACAGGATCAACAGTAAGACATCAGAGGCCAGCTCTCCTGGCATCTGGGGGTGTGAGTGCCTCAGTCTGGAGAGGAGATTAGGCAGCACACCGCAGTATCCACTACAACACATAATTGAATTGTTGAATACGTGTATCCATGGTAACGAAACCAGATAGCCATCCATGAGCCCAGGTTTACTGTCACACACTAGTTACTACGGATCTTGGGAGAAGCCCTAGGTTCAACTAAATGCTGTGATTGTAATTGCTGTCCCTAAAAGAATTCCAGGTAATGAAGGCAATGAAGTATCAGTGGTTTACTGTCCACAGAAACATGAAAGCCCACTTTTGAAGGGTAAAATTACAGGAAAGAAAGAGGGAGGGAGGGAGGGAGGAAAATAAAAGGAGAACAATCAAGTCCTCCCACCTCACTACAGAGGCAATATCTACTGAAATAAACATCGGTAGTTTAAAAAGTTAGTATTTCTGCTCCCTTCCTTTTAACAAACATTTGCTGCATTTTGACATGGTCCAGGAGGGGACATTTTAATACCATGATGCTAAATTCATGACAGGGAAACCTGGCATGCTGCAGTTCATGAGGTTACAAAGAGTTGGACACGACTTAGCAACTAAATAACAACAACAAAGGGATGTCAGTGCCTCAGTTTCCCCCCTTGGATAACTGGGGATATTACCTACCTCCCGTACTTGTTGTGAGAACATGATGGTCTAACACATCTAAAAGTACACACAGCATTATCTGGCACATAATAAGCTCTGTTTCATTGTTATGAATGTTTACATATTACATATTCTTATGTTTATATTGCAGGAAAACTCCTGCATGCTTCAAGATGAATAAAAAGAAGACACTACCAAATTATCCACATAGATGTCCTTCACTGAATTAGAACTAGGAAAGACATCTTGGAAGGGGACTCAGGCTTCAAGCATAAATGATAGAGTAGTTCCCATTTGCTGACAGTTTCATATTCCCATCACCAGTACTAAGAAGAAAGCAAATCTCTTCACAGAAACTAAAATCCCTTGCTTCTATAGAGTCTTATTCTCCACATTTGCAGATGCTGGGTTTAGAAAATGGATGCTCTTGGTCAGGGAAACATATATGAGACACACTACTCCAGGTGAAGATGGTATTTGCTGATGGAATATCAAATATGGTCATTAATAATGAAATATCATGGAGTAACATAATAATGAACTCCTTGGATTTAGAGGTCTTATTCAATAAAATCAAAGTTGTAGATTTCCTTAAGAAACAGGCTTGATGTTTTAGTGTGATTTAGGGCTTTTAATAGATTTGTAGGTCTATGCTAAATGAGCATTCTTTTCCTCCAAAGAAATGCATCATGTTTTCTCAGGAAATAGTTTATAATAAAAGGTTGTTTGAAAGAGTTGAGAAAAAGTTTGATTTTGCTGAGTCGTGTAGTGAGTGTCGAGCCCAGCGTGGAGATACTGGTTTTCCCGTGCTGTCAATTACTGACGTATACACCACAGAGGAGTCACGTGCTACCACCCGGAGCACCCGGGTTCTTATACGTAACCCAGATGGGAGGGAAGAGGTGGGTGGTGGGAATTGACCTGTTTAAACTGTCACCAAAGCCCGAAATTCTGTGACTCAAGCAGCACAGCTGATAGAAGCACAGTGATGAAGAGCAGTAAGACCCTGGCAGCCATGCCTGAGATTCCTGAGCTGTATGATGGGAATGATAATTGCATCTACTTGATAAGAACATTGTAAAAATTAAGTAATATAAATAATGTATGTAAAGCCCTTGCCCTTGAAGCCATATTTTCAGAAAAACTGCACCTAAAGTTGACAAGTGGAAACCAAAATGCCAACTGGGCGAAACATGTGATGGTACAACAGTAAAGTGTGCTAATCACTGTTGTTGTATAAACCCAATGGGGTAAAACAATTTTCTTTCTTTTAAATTCTCACAGCCTCTATGAGTCAGGAATTTGGGGAAATCTCACTGGGCAGTTTTGGGGTGGGATCTGTCATAAGACTGTGGTTAGATGTCAGGGGACGCTCAGTTCCTTGAAGGTCTGACTGGGTGTGATATGCAAGATGCTGACCTTGGATGCTGGCAGTTGGAGTAGGCCGCTGAGTGGAACCTCAGCTGGGACCATCAACCAGAGCACCTACAGTGACCTCTCCACATAACCTGGGCTTTTGTACAGCCTGACCTCCAGGGGAGGTGGGGGTCAGACTTCTTCCGTGGTCAGGGGCCAAGGAAGCAAGGTGGGAGCCAAACTGCATTATGTGATTATCCGTGGAATTGGCAGCATCACGCCCACCGCATTTTATTGGTTATGAGCAAGTCATGGAAGGCCAGCCCAGAATCAGAGGAAGGGGAGGCAGACCCTTCCTCTCCATGGGAGCAGGGTCAAAGAATCCACAGGCATGTTCTAAGGTTGCCAAACAAGGTTAACACAAAAATATTCATTTTCAGTCTCTACTGTCTCTGAAAGGGTTTCTCTGGTGTCTCCACAGGAGACCTGGGTTCGATCCCTGGGTTGGGAAGATCTCCTGGAGGAGGGCATGGCAACCCACTCCAATATTCTTGCCTGGAGAATCCCATGGACAGAGGAGCCTGGTGGGCTACAGCCCATGGGGTCACAAAGAGTCAGACACGAATGAGTGACTAACACGCACACACGGTCTTAAAATAATTTTAAAAAGAGACATATTGGACACATTGACCTGAGCAAGTCCCATAAGATCGTATCATTTTTCTCCTCACTGTCCCCCAATCCTGCATCACAGAACAATCTAGCCCACCTCTGAGAACAAGGGCAAGAGGAAAGAGGAACCCAGCAACTGTCAATTGCATCTCACACACTGTTGCCTTGTGCCAGGTCCCATTAGCATTACCGTGGGGTTTCACTGTTAGATTACAAGCGGGGCAACTGTAACAGAAACTCTAGCACGCAGAGGCTTCAGTTCATCTCACGTAACAGTCCAGCCAGCTTGGGTCAGCGAGGCAGCTCCACTCCGTGATGTCATTTAGAGACCCTGGTTCCTTCCGCACGATCGCTCTGCTGTCTTCTAAGGTGTCAGCCTCACCTACAGGTAAGAGTGGCGACAACTCACCTCCGGGTGGGCAGAGGAAAAACAGTCAGAGTGTGAAAACGCTGCTGGTCTCAAAGTCAGAGATGATCTGCACTTAGATGGAATCCAACCTCTGCTCACAGCCATTGGCCCTAATTTAGTCACAAGACCACAGCTTGCTGCAAGGGAGGCTGGAAAACGCAGTCTGGCTGGGAAGCTCAGGGCCCGGGAAGGAAAAAACACATCTACAGAACAGTCTGCCCCACAAATAATCAAGAAATTATTTTCCTAAAATAATAATCAAGAAATTATTATCCTAACATTGACATGTTTGCAGCATTTAACAAGCTAATCAAATCTTCGTAATCTCCATCAATTTCAGTGGCATAAATAATTCACTTACCAGCTACAAATGACTCTAAATTAAATGACAGGTACTCTTCAGTGCACTTTAAAAGTACCTCTAGGACTGCAAGACATTCCCTTGCTAGAATGTCTGCCTGTTGAGTTGGAAACACAGCAATTACCTGGTCTTCTACAAATGAATAACTGTGAATTCTGAATTAATCATGGCCAATGGAATCCTATAGAGTTTTGAAATATCTCAGAGGACAGCAATGAAGAATCCACAAGTGACACAAAAATTGGTTGAAGGCCAAATTCGTTCACATTCCAGGTAAGAAAAAAATGATATTTTCTTTTATGTGGTAACATTTATGTTAACTCTGTGTGCATCGTGTAGGTAACATTAACATACATGTTAAATTTCACGTGTTTCTAGATTTAGAACAAGATTCTTTCATACCTGCTATACATCGAAGGGACCTGAATAGATGTTTATAGCCCCACTAAGTGTGCACTTCAGGATGAGACGCTGCTAAACATTCTTTATGAACATGTTACAACATTAAGAACGTTGGACAGGGGCCTCCCTGGTGGTCCAGTGGCTAAGACTCCATGCTCCTAATGCAGGGGACCCAGGTTCAATCCCTGGTCAGGTAACCAGGTGGCTCAGATGGTAAAGTAATTCTCCTGCAATGAGGGAGACCTGGGTTCAATCCCCGGGTTGGGAAGATACCCTGGAGGAGGGCATGCAACCCACTCAAGTGTTCTTGCCTGGAGAATCCCATGAACAGAGGAGCCTGTCGGGCTACAGTCCCTGGGGTCACAGAGTTGGACGTGACTGAGCGGCTAAGCATAGCACACAGGATAGGTAACCAGATCCCACATGCTGCAACGAAAATCACACATGCCACGACTAAGAACGGTGCGGTCAAACAAATACACAAATGAGAACACGGGACCAGGAATCTCTGGCTTCCTTTTGTTGTCTCCCTACCAAAGCTACTAAACTCCCCTATTTTCTCATGTGTGAAACAGAAATGTTACCTACACCTCACAGTGGAGAAACAGAAAATGGCACAGTGAAGCATTTTACACTCCATAAAACAGAAACGCAGTGTCCACAAAGCAGAAAGAGCGCATGGTGCAACCAGTCAGCAGAGCTGCAAGGGACGTGGGTAAAACGCATGGAGAGGGGATGAGATTCCATTCTCTCACTTTTGATCCCAGTCTTGTTATCTCAACCAAAGACAGACAGACCCACTTTCAAGGACCAGCCGATCCTGGGGTTACTCCCAGGACGAAAGAGTCCGCCCAAATCATGGTCAGTCAGCTGCAGCAGCCAGCGCTCACTCAGTTCTGATGCAGAACCGCTGCTAAGATTACTTTGGTATCCGCTGTCAATTTAGACAACTATCTTATAGTCGGTATTAGGAAGTCTTGATGAGAATGAAATAAAAATTTTGGATTTAATAAAAATTTACTTTGGAGTTACTCTGAATATTTAATTTTAAAAATGTGAATAAATAATTGGATAAAGGAAAGCAGTATGTCAACAATACATTTTAAGTAGTGAAATTCAGAGTGACAGAGTGTGAGGTTAAGGATGGGAGCTTTCCCTTAGACTCTAAGCTGGTAATCTGACAGGTTCTGCCTCTTCTGCAATGTGAGCGGCTTAAAACACCAGGTAAAGAACATGTGGCTTTGAAAGGACTGAACTGGGGAGACCTGATGGCAAATGGCTGTGTGGGAATGGGCCAGGAAGCTCCAGGAAGCCCAACTACACAAGGCAGACGGGCACAGCGCACCCAGAGAAAGAGACAAAGGAGAGATTTATAGGGAAATTTAATTATCAGACATGTCCACAGTTTCCTGAACCACAAAAAAGTCCCCTGTCCCAAACAAGCTCATTTCTCATGTTCCTTGTTTTATTTAATTATAGAAGTTGTTCAAATCTTTTTCCCTTGCCTTTGTTCCCAAGTAGAATTTTACTCCAGAAACGCACATAAACTGCATTTTTAAAAGTTGTTAAAATAATGTAGGTAGCAGTATAGTGGATTCCTTCACAAACTTAAGTCAGAACCGGTCTTTTGAAGCCTGGAAGGAGATAACAATAAATAAATGGAGTATTTCAAACTGTCCTCATCGACACTCAAGAGGTAAAAAGGGCTCAAAATTAACAGGGCACCTATACAAATGAGGCACACCATCAGTGCAGGGCTGCTGTGGGACCAGAGGCTAGACAGAAGGAGGCATCAGCTGCCAGGGAAGGGAAGTTCTGTGTGGGGACACAGTATGGATGCCTCCCAGCAATTACATGATGAATTAAGCTTATCGGGTTGAATGAAAAAATACTGAGAGAAAAACAAAACTGACAAGAGATATATAGGACAATATCATGGACAGACTCTCTGTAACCCCAGGGACTTAGCCCCGAGAGGCTCCCCTGTCCATGGGATTCTCTAGGCAAGAATACTGGTGTGGGTTGCCATTTTCTACTCCAAGGGAAATTCTGGACCCAGGAGTCAAACCTGTGTTTCTTGTGTCTCCTGTATTGAAGGTGGACTCTTTACCACTGTGCCACCTGGGAAGGCCACATTCAATTAAGTATAAACTAAAAACATACCCCACGCCAAGCAGTATATAATTTCCCAGGACATAGATTTAAAAATGTTAAACATTGGGGTGCACGTGTCTCTTTCAGATCTGGTTTCCTCGGTGTGTATGCCCAGAAGTGGGATTGCTGGGTCATATGGCAGTTCTATTTCCAGTTTTTTAAGAAATCTCCACACTGTTCTCCATAGCGGCTGTACCAGTTTGCAATACACTGTTTATAATAGCCAGGACATGGAAGCAACCTAGATGCCCATCAGCAGAAGAATGGATAAGGAAGCTGTGGTACATATACACCATGGAATATTACTCAGCCGTTAAAAAGAATTCATTTGAATCGGTTCTAATGAGATGGATGAAACTGGAGCCCATTATACAGAGTGAAGTAAGCCAGAAAGATAAAGAACATTACAGCATACTAACACATATATATGGAATTTAGAAAGATGGTAACGATAACCCTATATGCAAAACAGAAAAACAGACACAGATGTACAGAACAGACTTTTGGACTCTGTGGGAGAAGGCGAGGGTGGGATGTTGTGAGAGAACAGCACCGAAACATGTATATTATCTAGGGTGAAACAGATCACCAGCCCAGGTTGGATGCATGAGAGAAGTGCTCGGGCCTGGTGCACTGGGGAGACCCAGAGGGATTGGGTAGAGAGGGAGGTGGGAGGGGGGATCAGGATGGGGAATACATGTAAATCCATGGCTTATTCATGTCAATGTATGACAAAAACCACTACAATACTGTAAAGTAATTAGCCTCCAACTAATAAAAATAAATGAAAAAAAAAAAGTCAAACAGAAGAGGGTGGAGGACTGTTGTGTGACGAAAATGTTAGAATACAGGATGGAATAAAATTAAACCAGGGAGCCCTCCACTGTTGGATAGTGAGCCCTGTACTAATGAAATAAAATCAATTCAATTCTGCATCTAAGATTTAAAGAAACATAAGTGTCGCCATAGCAATCAAGGGCTGGTGAATGTATGGTAAAGGTGTACGATCTCTGGGCATCTCAGAACCCACTCCTGGGAGAGACCACCACGCTGACCAGACACCCTCTTCCTCAGCGGGGCCCCTGCTCCACCCAGCAGAACTTGAAGCACTTAGTCTGTGCCGGGGACTGAGTGACTGATGGGGCCACTGCTGATTAATTAATTACACAACCACCCAGGAGGTAATAAACACCTCACTGTACAGATTTTAAAGATCAAGTCACTTTCCAAAGTCAGAAAGGGAGCTCAGTGGATTTGAACTTCATTCACGTTTACTTTCATTTCCAACAGACCATGGCCTTCCCCCTAAACCACCTCTACTGAGCATCTCTTCAGAGATTGAACCCTGAGATTCTTTTTGTTTCTAAAATGAAAACTCGACATTTTACATTTATTTTCTTCCTACTCTACAGGGAGCACTGGCTCAGTTAGAAATAAAGAGGGACTTCTTCCCTCGTGATCCGGTGGTTGGGGACCCACCTTGCAGAGTGGGGACTCGGGTTCGATCCCTGCCCGGGGAACTAAGACCCCACATGTTGTGGGGCAGTTAAGCCCCTGCACCGCAACTACTAAAGTTCAGAGCTCCAGAGCCCATGCACAGCAACAAGAGACCCCTCATGACAATGAAGATCCTGCACGCTGCAACTACGACCCAACACAGCCAAAAACAATAAACAAATTAAAAAGAAAGGACTCTTACAGCCAGCCACTGACATGCTTTTTTACTCCACTTGGATTTAATGAAAGTGCCCAGAGACCGTCCCCACCTCGGGAGCCACAGTACGTTCCAATGAGGGACACTCCACTCTGTTCCCGCAGAAGCTTCAAAGCACCTAATGCGGGTTGCGGCTTCAGGACACAGCAAGGTGTCCCTCTGAACATTAAACCAGGCTCAGAGCAGACAAGTCACTCCTGAGTCCCCCATGCTACTCTGACAGCCCTAAACCAGCCCCACGCCGAGACTACACAGCACCTCTCAGGAGCAGGGCAGGGCCTGCGTCCAGCGGAGACAGTACTCACTGGGTGAAAAGATGACCCCTCAACCCTGTCCAAAAAAGACACGCGAGAGCCAATGTGATCCTGACTTTTATTATCAGGTCAGGACTGAGGAAGTACAGGGGAAGTAGCAGCAGAAGGACCGTGGTTCCAGCCCCTGGCCGATCAGAACAGCACCTGGGGCCGGAAGTGCATCTGCCTGGTGGCGTTGTTCTTCATCCCCATCTTCAGCATCCACTTTGACTTCATCTTCTGGACATACTGCATGTCCCGCTGGCGCACCAGAGCTGCTCCTGGGGTTGGGAAGGGGATGAGAATGAGGCAAAGGGCTGTGAGCTGTGACCAGAGAAAACCCAACTTGGCAGAGAATCAAAGCTGGTTTTGGGTAAGTGGGCTCTAATATTTAAATAGGAACTATTATCTGACGTCTCCATCCCACGAGCCCTGGGGGGTGACGTGCACCCACCACGTGCACCAGGACTGCTCTCTCTATATACATGCCTCTTCAGTTTTCATCTCGGAAAGGTCTAGAAGCCCAAAAGGTGAAGCCCACTCACCAAAGGCACAAAGAAAGGCAGACCATAAACCAAGTCAGACAAGAATTCCTGACAAGACTAAAAGGAAGTCTGTCCACTACATTTAAGTGGCTTCACAGCTCCCAGGGAGTCCCAGTGAGGGAACCCACGTGTATATATAAACACAGAGGCACTGACAATGGACTTCAGTGCCAGCGCCTTCCAGGCTATTGGAAAGCACCTCTCCCCTCTCTCCTGTTTTCAGGGGACTGACATTCTCCTTGAAGATCCAAGCAAAATGAGCTGCACTCAGCAGACATCAGAATAGATTTAAATAATTTCATACAAACGATGTTCCAAAGCTGAACAATTTCAGTAGCTTGCTCTAGCCCTCTGAGACTTACTAAGCTTTCTAAGGAAAAGTTTCAAAACGAAGGATGATAGCCGGCCTTTATTATGTGCATGTACTATGTCATACATGCTTTATGACATTCAACCCGCACAACTCTCTAAGTAGATATTATTAATACCTCCTCCATTTTATCAGTGAGAAAGCAGAAGCTTCGATTAATTAAATTACTCAGACTCTTTATATAAGAACCTATATCAGATAAGTCATGTTTGACTCCACAGCTCAAACTATTGCCTCAAGGACATTATTTAATTCCTCTATATAACCTCCAGAATTTCAACCTTTGATGACTGCTAATCAATTATTTTTGTAATTATACCTCCTAAAAAAACTTAATGGTTTACAGGCAGTTTTAAAAAGCTACTGTGCTGGGGAATATGAAGCTCTTAAGTCATGGAGTTTTGGGCTTATTGTCATATATATCTCAAGTGGTCATAGGCCAAGAAGGTAAGTTTCCCCCAGAGAGGACCCATAAGGACAGAGTGAAGAGAACCACGTCACCCGAGCCCCTTTGTGTAACTCAAGTTCCTGGGCTGGCCCGGGAGGTCCCCACAGACGTACCTGTGCTGCCAGTCCATCCCAGGGCTCTGTACTGCTGCAGGACCCGGCCCACAGCCTTCTGATTCTTAGCAACCACCACAGCTCTCGACAAGCCAAACCGCTGTTTGTAGTATCTCATCAAGGAGCGATGACCCACCCTGGCACCTGGTTTTCAAAAGAACAGTACTGAAGCACGGAATTGGATCATTTTTCAAAGCAGAGTTACAAAGCAAAGGCTTTCCAAATCACTTTTCTCTTTCATCTAGTTGGAAAACACATGTGCCAGGAAAAAAACACTGTTCTACCAGCTGAAGATGAAGCTGTATGTTAACCAATGAGGGAAAGAAGGAAAACCCAAGCAGAGACACTGAGGGACATCCCCTGTGGTCCAGTGGCTAAGACTCTGTGCTCCCAAAGCAGAGGGCCCAGGTTCGATCCCTGGGCAGGGAACTAGATCCCACATGCTGCAACTAAGAGTTCACACGCCACAACTAAAGATCCCGAGTTTGCAACTAAGACCTGGTGTAGCCAAATCAATGAGTAAATAAATATTTATTAAAAAAAAAAAAAAAAGACCCTGGAGGAGGAAATGGCAACCCACTCCAGTATTCTTGCCTGGGAAGTCTCATGGACAGAACAGTCCATGGCATTGCAGAGTCGCACACAACTTAACAACTAAGCAACAACAACTCACAACCAGGCAGACTGATTTGGGGAAATACTTCTTGATGGAAATGTGGCATAAAACAGAGAGTGAAGTGACCTAGCAAGATGGAATATAGAGTTTTGTAAGAAATTAAAATATGTGTATAGAATAATAATTGCAAATATTCAACCAATTAAGTCTACCGCTAAAGGAGGAAAAAAAAAACAGCAGAGACATTAAAAAACAGAGATAATGGCAAGTCACTATCAGGTGAAAAATGCAGCATCCGTACTTACAATACGCCTCCAGAGAAATTCACATGGCCGTCCCTACTAATACAGGTAACAGGATCCTAGGAGACAAGGAATTTTAACTTTCTTTCCTAGAAAAAAGACTTAGCACCAATAATGGCCTGATGTTTAGTTCTACAATCCACAGTCCGGGTTTAGAAGAGAAGCCAATCCACTTTTCCTTTGCTAACATTCTCTAATGTGGTGCTTCTCAAACAGGGGTGACTTTATCCTCAGAGGACACTCGCAATGACTGGAGTCACTGCTGGTTGTCACAGGTAGAGGGAAGCTCCCGACGTCCAGCGGGTCGAGGCCACGGATTTGGCCAAACACCCTACAGTGCACAGGACAGCCCCTCCACAAAGAATCATCTGGCCCAAAACGCGCACAGTGCTGAGGTGGAGAAACCCCCAGCTACTGCTTTCTAAATGTTGGAAGTTTTTTGAGTAGAAAGACCATGAATGGAATACTATAACTATTATAGATGGCTATATTTGCTTTTAGGATCTAGATTTTTAACCTACTAGAAAAACCCTATCAGGTTATTTTGTGTGAAGCCCCGGTACTTGACAAGCTACCTGGGCAATATTTTGCTCCCTACGCAGATATGAATAAGTGATTACTTCCAAGTGATTGATCTGAAACCAGACTCAGGAGACGACAAAAAAGGAAATTTTCAACTCCAGGATGTTGTGGTCTCTGGATACTAACATGGATGTAAGACGTCTCCCTGGACCCGATTGCTCTAGTGGCGGAAGAGTTAACAAAGCTCCCAGACCACCAGAAGCAAGTGAGACACGGGGATGGAGAAGGCGCGCACTTACATGGAGGCTCTAGCAGGAAAGCCCAGAGTGCTGATGACGACTTTCTATTTATAATGTAGGTCAGGATGCTCTGAGTTTGCAACAATGATTTCCTCAGAATCATTAAATGATAATGCTGCTCATTAGGACTTACTAAATGGATTTATTTACATTCGTAAGCAGCATTTAGAAATACGTATTCTTGAAGGCTGTCTTTTAAAACATGCTTGAAGAGGTCTCGCGAATCAATGCCAAGGTTTCTGACACGGTGTTTAGAGCTCCGCGTGCTGTGGCAGGGACAGGAGCGGGAGCAGAGCTCAGCCTGAAGGCCCTCGCCGAGGACTCCTGACAGAACGCAGCGCACCTGTCCATAGCAGGTGGGACGCATCGGAGTCAGGCTGCAGCTCCCACCTGCCCGTCTATCTTCTGCCACAGTAATAACTGCTTACAAGACTGTCCACTCCTCATCTAAAATACGATACAAATGAACTTAATAAAACAGAGCAGACTCAGGGACATAGAAAACAAGCTAATGGTTCCTGAAGAGGAAAGGGGGTCAGGGAAGGAGAAATCAGGGCTTTGTATCTGTAGCAGCAGATACAAACTACTATGTGTAAAACAGATAAACAACAATGTCCTACTGTACAGCACAGCGAACTATATTCAATATCCTGTAATAAATTATAATGGAAAAAATGAACAAGCACACACACACATATATATACACGTATGTAAAATGTAGAATCATTTTGCTGTACACCAGAAACTCACACAACAGCATAAATCAACTATACCTCAATTAAAATGAAAAAGACTATCTACTCCTACTTAACAAATAGCCTAACATTTGACATTAGACAGTGAAAAAGAAAGTATCTCTAACAGTAATTTCCCTAAGATTGATTATGTATCTCTTGTGGATTCAGTGGCAGATTCTTCTGGCTAGTCAGCAACTAACTGGAGATGTCCTCACACCAACCTGCTCCACTAAGAAGCAGGAAGAGCTAAGGGGGAACTGAGCCGACCAGTCTTGGAAATGAATGCTCACGGCGCCCTCTACTGGATGCTCTATGTCACTGCCTCTGGAATCATCAAGATCACGGCATCTGGTCCCATCACTTCATGGCAAATAGATGCGGAAACAATGGAAACAGTGACAGACTTGTATTTTCTCGGGCTCCAAAATCACTGCAGATGGTGATTGCAGCCATGAAATTCAAAGATGCTTGCTCCTTGGAAGAAAAGCTATGACAAACCTAGACAGCATACTAAAAAGCAGAGATATTACTTTGCAAACAAAAGTCCGTCTAGTCACAATTATGGTTTTTCCAGCAGTCATGTATGGGGATGTGAGAGTTGGGACTATAAAGAAAGCTGAGCGCCGAAGAATTGATCCTTTTGAACTGTGGTGTTGGAAAAGACTCTTGAGAGTCCCTTGGACTGCAAGGAGATCCAACCAGTCCATCCTAAAGGAGATCAGTCCTGAATATTCATTGGAAAGACTGATGCTGAAGCTGAAACTCCAACATTCTGGCCACCTGATGCAAAGAACTGACTCCTTGGAAGAGACCCTGATGCTGGGAAATACTGAAGGCAGGAGGAGAAGGGGATGACAAAGGATGAGATGGATGGCATCACCAATTCAATGGACATGAGTTTGAGCAAGCTCCAAGATTTGATGATGGACAGGGAGGTCTGGTGTGCTGCAGTCCATGGGATTGCAAAGAGTCAGACATGACTGAGCGACTGAACTGAACTTGACCTGAAGCAACTACAGTCAAGGAATCCCAACTACTTGCTGGTTTTGAAACCAGTTTTACGTAGACTCTACTAAGGGTAGTTGATTAAATATCACTATGCTCTCTAAGCCAAAGCCTTTGACTGTGTGGATCACAATAAACTGTGGAAAATTATGAAAGAGATGGGAATACCTGACCACCTGACCTGCCTCTTGAGAAACCTGTATGCAGGTCAGGAAGCAACAGTTAGAACTGGACAGGGAACAACAGACTGATTCAGAGTACATCAAGGCTGTATATTGTCACCCTGCTTGTTTAACTTATATGCAGAGTACATCATGAGAAACGCTGGGCTGGAGGAAGCACAAGCTGAAATAAGATTGTCGGGAGAAATATCAATAACCTCAGATATGCAGATGACACCACCCTTATGGCAGAAAGTGAAGAGGAACTAAAAAGCTTCTTGTAAAAGAGGAGAGTGAAAAAGTTGGCTTAAAGCTCAACATTCAGAAAACTAAGATCATGGCATCCGGTCCCATCACTTCATGGCAAATAGATGGGGAAACAGTGGCTGACTTTATTTTTCTGGGCTCCAAAATCACTGCAGATGGTGATTGCAGTCATGAAATTAAAAGACGCCTACTCCTTGGAAGGAAAGTTATGACCAACCTAGACAGCATATTGAAAAGCGGAGACATTACTTTGTCAACAAAGGTCCATCTAGTCAAGGCTATGGCTTTTCCAGTAGTCATGTATGGATGTGCGAGTTGGACTGTAAAGAAAGCTGAGCGCCAAAGAATTGATGCTTTTGAACTGTGCTGTTGAAGAAAACTCTTGAGAATCCCTTGGACTACAAGAGATCCAACCAGTCCATCCTAAAGGAAATCAGTCCTGGGTGTTCACTGGAAGGACTGATGTTGAAGCTGAAATTCCAATACTTCGGCCACCTGATGTGAAGAGCTAACTCATTTGGAAAGACCCTGATGCTGGGAAAGATTGAGGGAAGGAGAAGGGGATAACAGAGGATGAGATGGTTAGATGGAATCACTGACTCAATGGACATGGGTTTGGGTGAACTCTGGGAGTTGGTGATGGACAGGGAGGCCTGGCGTGCTGCAGTTCATGGGGTCGCAAAGTCAGACACGACTGAATGACTGAACTGAACTGATGCTCTCCACATTAGAATCCTTCTCAAATCAGCTTCATGCTAACGTCCACACTGACCCAGTCATATAACTGAGCATAATCAGAGGTTTCTGAATGGTGAGTTTGTTCAAAGAAATAACCACGTTATTGAATATACTGCCATAATACCACTGTATGTCTAAATGGTGTTTATTTGAGAGTTCCTATTTCCTTGGTTCATTAAAAAAAACCAAACCAGTATTGAGGGAGAAAACCAATGGACGAGACACTGTCATATCTCATTACAACCAAGACTGACCAGAGGATGACTGGTTTTTAAAATGAGACAGTAAAAGTATATGTACCTGTAGAGCTGAAAAAAATTTCAGAATATTGCTAGTTTCTGGTTCACTAAGAAAGCCATGTAGTATTGCTATTTAAATGAATTCTATTATAAGGTTTCAGAAGTCACTCATCTGTGAAGAAGACCCAGGAAGGCAATGAATGATGTATATTTAGATAGTTCCTTTTCTGGCTCCAGGTCACATGTGCTTTTTAGATACTACATACAGACTCTCCCCAGGAAAAAAAAGAAAAAAAAATACACTTATCCACATGGTCAAAAAAATCTGTGTGGCCACACAGGTTACTTGATGCCGTTATGACCCAGGAAAATGACCCAGGAAGAGACGTGCAGAGCACAGTTACCCCGGGTTGGGGCAGTACCTGGCCGTTGGTGAGGTCTCTCCAGAGGCTGTATAATGTACAGCACTGCCTGGTACTCCAGGACCACCAGGGTCACTCACTACTGCCAAGTCTCCCTCAAGAGCTGCCCTGAAGTCACCATCCGACACTTTAAACCAGCATGACTCGGTATGTGGACCTGCGGCTGTCAGTTAGGAAGTTCATGTTTTAAAAACGTCAAGAGTAGGACTCCCCTGGAAGTCCAGTGGTTAAGATTTTGCCTTCCAATGCAGAGGGTGTGGGTTCGATCCCTGGTTAGGGAGCTAAGATACCACTTGCCACTGATCCAAAATATAAAACAGAAGCAATGTTGTAACAAATTCAATAAAGATTTCTTTAAAAAAAAAAAGTCCACATAAAAAAATATCTTAAAAATAACTGGACCTACAAGTTAATCTCATGGCCCTTTCTTCTTTGATTGTGTGATGAACAGGCAGAGCAATCTGCCACCTGGGGCTGTAGGCAAATATGATTCTTGGTCCCCGAGGCCACACTGGATCCCAGGATGGCTCCTTCGGCTCTCTTTACCTGCCCTGTGGCAGGCCCAGGGAAGTCACCTTGCTTTAAGTCACCTCCAACCTTCCAGTAACTCAGTCAACAGACGTTTACATGGCTCCCGTGTGTCTGAGGCGCTGTGCTGAGATGAAAGAAACCAGTTTGGTCCTCACAGTAACAGGAACAAAAGGCAAGCGAGTCAAGAAGTATCAAGAAGAGACCCATCACAAAGGCCGTGCGAGCATCACAGGAGCAGAGGAGACTCTCCTCACCTAGGGCGGGAGCTGAGCTCAGCCTCCTGGAGCAGGGAACCCAACTTGAGTCTCAGAGGAAGACAGAGGCAGTGCATGTGCAAAGGCCCAGAAAGAGGGAAACTTCACGTGGGCAGGAAAAGGAAGTGCCCAAAGACACTGGGTGACAAAGTGACCCTGAAGGCCAGGACTCCCCCTGGGAATTCCAGAGGGAAAAGAAAATATAACAGAATGGTGTTTGTTTTAGAAGGAATGTTCTGGTGGTCAAGTGGAAATCAGACTGGAGAAGGCCAGACAGGAAGCTTTCGTGGTAACACAGACAAATGGATAAGAATTAAAAAAAGAAAAAATATTCAAAACCCATATAGGAACTGCAATTAGTCACCATCTGGATTTAGGAGAGGAATAAAGAATCCTGAGAAGACACCCAGTTTTGGCTTTGGCAAACCTGAGGAGACTGGATCACTCCTGGCAATATGTTGTCTAGATAGCTAAGGAGTCTTGAAGCTTCTGAAATTTTAAGTCCAGATGAAAATTTCTCTCAAAATAGGCTATATTCTTAAATAGGATATGCTCACTGTTGAGCAGACTTTTGTGATGAAAAGTGCTAAAGTAAAGTGGCTGCAAAACGAAGCCCACATTCCTAGTGATCCTGCTACAGCCAGACACTGCTGTCAGGGACCAGCTCACTCACTTTCTCAAAGTCTACTGTGATCTTAGTCTCCCAGGTGGAACTAGTGGTAAAGAACCCTGCTGGGTTCCATAGGGTCCCAAAGAGTCAGACATGACTAAAGTGACTTAGCATGCAAGGAAGGGAAGCCTAATAAAATAAGGGCCCAAGCAAACAGTTTTAGAAAAAGAAGTTATCAAACTTTTTTCTGAGGTTCTGCATTAGTATTTTCACCAGGGGAAGATGAGAATAGGTCCCTTGTGATACACTTAAGCCTGTTTTGCTACTGTGTATTGTGCGGGCCACAATATTCTGCTGCATTATAGCTTTCTTACCACTGTAGAGGAGTTATATGCTCAAGACAGGTTCTGCCGGCACTTTCCTCCAACTGGCACTGTATAAAGCTGCCCTTCACCTTAGGAGGTCATTACTCCGGGCTAAGCAGGGCTGTCTGTACCTAAACAGCAACATTCCATGTGGGGAGCAAAGAGCACAAGGTGGCTCCTTCATGGCAGACACGTATCCACTGGCAGCACGGCTGCTCCCGCCCCCACCGTTACAGCAAATCTCCCAGGCAGTGGAGGAAAGGTGGAATGAGCTCTTCGCTGAGGTCCACGATCTTAGGCAAATTATCCTCTCTAAGCTTCAGGTGGCTCATATGTCAAAGAAGGACAACAGAATCTAACTCACAGACTTGATCTAAAGATAAAATAATATATCTGCCTGAATATGCTAACTTCCCAGTAAATATATTATTAGGACCTTATTATCTTAGCATTCCATTCCCTGACCTTTTTAAATGTATATTCTCTAGCTGCTCCCATTCCTATCAGCTAAGCATAACACTATAAACAATATTTCACACTTCTCATATTCATAGTTTTCCTTCTTTTTTTCATATCTGGGACAAAATTCTACCATTATGAATCCTGTTCCCCAAAGGAGAAGGCAGAAATCAATACTCCAAGCCTCTCCCTGCACCCAGAATATGAACAGGAAGCGTAGGTGCTGTCAATCATTTCCAACCATGCCAGACTAACACATGCAAGTCTGAACAACCATGGAAACAGGAATTAGTTCAAGGAATAAGGGCAAAGTCAAGTTTAACAAGAAAAATCCAGATGGAGCCAAAAAACTAGTTAATAAACAGAATACAAAACATTTATGTATTGGAAAGAAAGGAAATGGCCGATTAAAGCATTATAAATCACAACAAAGGAAGGATCACAACAGAGGAAATCACAACAGAGGAAAACACTGATGCAATTTAAACAAAACAGCTAAATCAGAGCTTTGGGGCCCCCCTCAGAGTTTACCTTGTCCAAGGGAACATAAACAAACACGTGAAGTTGTAGGCTCTCTCCCCACAGCATGGAAGGGAAGTGATGGGAACACACTTCTCTGATAATCTCAGTGGCGCGAAGCTACATATTCTGGACAAACACACTTACCGGAAGGGAGAATCAGCTCCATGGTTTCATCGTCATAATCCAGAGTCTTTTCTGAGGGCAGCTCTTCAGTCTCATCCTGTTCCTCACCTTCTTTGTGATCTGGGTAGCTACTCCTGGAACCATGGAATGCATTAGCACACAGACCAAGACCCCAAATCTCACTAAAATACTACAAACCTACTAGATCACTAAAGGGGTGGTGGGTGGGGGTTAACATCTGCAGGGACTACACTGAAAGCTTCTGGAGAGAAATCAATTTGCTAGCATTTTCTCTTTAGTAAAGTAAGCAAACAGTCTATGAGTTCAAATTGGATCCCAGATCTAAGATAAAATACAAAACTATAAAAAGTCCTGGAAGACAATATAGGAGAAAACCTGGATGATTTAGGGTTTGGTGATGACTTTTTAGGCACAACACAAAAGGCACTGTTCATGAAAGAAAGAATTGATCAGCTAAACTTCATTCAAATTAAAAACTTCTGCTCTGTGAAAATGGTATCAAGAGAATTAAAATACAAGATGAAGACTTGGAGAAAGTATTGACAGAAGACACAGCTGTTAAGGACTGTTATCCAAATGTAAAAAGAACTCTTAAAACTTAACAGTAAGAAACTAACCCATTTGGCCAAAAATGGGCCAAAGACCTCAACAGACTTCTCACTAAGAAGAAACATATGGCAAATAAGCATATAAAAAAGATGCCCCACAGTATATGTAATCAGAAAAATGCAAATTAAAACACAGAGATACCACTACACACCTATCAGAATGGCCCAGACCCGGAACATCTAAGGCTGGGGAGGGTCTGGGCAGCAAGAATCCTTCATTGCCAGCAGGGATTCAGAAGGGCACAGCCACCTTGGAAGAGCTGGCCACTTCTTGCAAAACCAAACATACTCTTACCATAAGACCCAGCCTGCTGCTTGGATTTACCCTAAGGAGACAAAAACTTCTGTCCATACAAAAACCTGCACATGGATTACAGATTTATCCAAACTCCTCAAACTTGGAAGAAACCAACATGGACTTCAATAGGTAACTAGATAAATAAACTGTGGTACATCCATGCAAGGGAATAGTTTTGGATTACACCAAAAAAAAAAAAAATGAGCTAGCGGGCCATGAAAAGACACAGAAGAACCTTAAAAGCATGTTACTGTGAAAGAAGCAGCTGAAAGAAACCTGAAAAGGCTACATACTGTATGATTCTAACCATACAATATTCTGGAAAAGGCAAAAATAAGGAGACATTAAGTATCACTGTTTTCTATGGGTCGGGTGGAGGAGAATGATGAACAGGCAGAATACAGAGGATCTGTAAGCCAATAAAACTACTCTAATGGTGGATACATGTCATTACATGTACATCTGTCCACACTCACAGAGTAGACAACACCAAGAGTGAACACTAAACTACGGACTTTCAGTACTAACTGGCGGGTCAACTTGGTTCATCAACTGCAACATATGTGCCTCTGGGGGATGCTGATAATGAGGGAGGCTATGCACTTGTGGGGTAAGGAGTACATAAGAAACTGCTATACCTTCTGCCCAGTTTTGTTGAGAACCTAAAACTGTTCTTAAAAACAGTGAGCAAATAACCTATAACAATTCTTTTACCTGTGTTATTTGTTTCTCTCAAGGAGGGCTGGCAAACAGGGGAAGAGGAGGAGACTGTACAGTTGGAGATGCAGCTCTCCTCAATTTAAATTCTTACAGAAACAAGTTCTAGAACAGCATAGTCCAGGAGAACTCTGGGATGATACAAATCTTCAGTCTGCGTGTCCAGTATGGTAGCTACTTTCAAAGCACATGTGCTTTTAAGCATGGGTCTTGAAATGTGGGTGGTGCAACTGAAGAAATGAATTTTTTAATTTTTAATTTAATTATCCCAAAGAGTGACATGAGTACATCTAGAAATTAGCAAATTAAGACACTGTAGTTCTAGAAGAATCTCTGTCTTTCACAAATACACACAGAAAATAATTGGGAAAACTCACTCTAAAATGTTAACAGTAAGGCAGATAAGTCGACAGGAATGGACAAAAGACTAGATCGGACACTTCACAAGAGATATCCGAGTGGTTAAGATACCCAGTTAACATACATTTAAAAAGGTTCTCAACTGCATTAGTTCTCATCAGGGAAATGCACATCAAAACCACAATGGATACTCCTACAGAGCTGCCACTTTTACCCCTACACAGCCATCAAAGTGGCTATAATGAAAATCTGTCAGGACAAGTGAGAAATGAGAAATCAGGAGGAAAATGCAAAAGAACAACTTAAAAGACCAGGACTTTTCCGAACACCTGTATCAGGTGGACTCTGTACTCCTGGCAGGGTCATGACACACACCTGCTTGCAAAGCACACCTGTGCTAGGTCATAGGCACTCTGACACCAAGAGCCAACTGTTTAGGCGAAACTGAACTTCGGACTGTTGACACAACAGACAAAAATCAGTTTTCAAACCAGACAAACTTACAGTTTGGGCCTGAGATCGTCTCTTTGTAAGATATGTGTGTTTAACTCTGTGATACTCAGTTTCTCATTTACAAAATGACAGGAAATAACCACCTCTTACAAAAGTGTTCTAAGAGGGTATTAAGAATAGGATATCTGACAGAGCCAGACACAGTTACAGGTAGGGGCACAGGTGAATCCAATGCAAATGTGATCAGTTTGCTTCGCTCCCTGTTACAAACCAGACTGACCTAAAATCATAGAAGTCTGCAAATTCCAAAAGAGCGTCCCCATCTGTGAAGAGCTTACAGTGACTCCGGTCATTCATGTGCGCCTGTACCGCCTCTGTGGAGTAGAAGGACTTCCCTCTCTCATTGCACCACAAGCAAATCTTCCCAACACCAACTTTCTCTCCTGGAAAAATAGGTTGAGAAAAAGATATGAAAGCAGCTTTTTGCAGCCAGATTATATCTCATCATCTATCTCATCACAATCCAAAAAACAGGCACCAAGTTTTTGATTTTCACATAATCAGCAGGTCATTCAATTCAAGACTGGTGAAAAACACAAAGTTAATGTCCCCCAATAATGCAGTGTTTCATCATTAAAAAAGAAAAGAACATTATACTCACCCAAATATTTAATCAGTCCCTTAAGATCTGAAAGATATTCTACATCAGGAATAAAGAAGCTGTGGACTTTGGTCATATGAGCCACATTCTTCGTGAGGGAGCTTGAGTGATGTGGACAAAACAAGCAGTCCGTTATGGGAATGGCACCAAGGGGGGTGCTTCCTCCTGCCTCTTCCTCCTCTGCATCCTGCTCTTCCTCCTCCTCCTCCGTGGCTTCAGCATCCTCACATTCCAAGTCCTCATCAGAATCAATATCCTCCCAGTCTTCAAGCCAGAGATTTCGAAAACAAAATTAGTTGAAGATGTCAGTGTTAGCTATTCATTTACCACTCACCAGCCTGCAAGGCTAAGGAAAGCCTTAGTCTTCCTTGTTCAGGGCACAGTAAACCCCTTGAAGGGGGCTTTGGCTCCTTTCCTAGGTATATATGAACACTTTCAGTCCATGTTAGTGGGATGTGGGATGTGAGATGCCACAGGGGAAGAAAGGAAAAAAACAAAAAACTCACCAAGTCAAGGAAGCTAGGTTGAAGGCTCAAACCTCACGTTTCAGGTTAGCTAGCTGATTCTGAACCTCTCAGTTCACGGTTTTATCAAACTATGCTAAGTGCAAAGCCATCATAACTAGATACCCAATAGAAATAACACATTCTACATCAGAAAGTGTGGGGGGTAATGTGTACCCCTCTGCATATGTTAAAAATCTCCCCACTCAATAAACAGAGAAAGGATCTATTCATTCTACAAATATATACTAAGCTAATTCTCACCCTCCGCTCATCTTAAGGTTTCAGTATCCGAATCTATTTAATACAACAGTGAGGGGATGACAGAGGATGAGATGGCTGGATGGCATCACGGATGCGGTGGACATGAGTCTGAGTAGACTCCAGGAGTTGGTGATGGACAGGGAGGTCTGGCGTGTTGCAGTCCATAGGGTCGCGAAGAGACGGACACAACTGCGCGACTGAACTGACAACTGACTGACTGAACTGACAAAATGCCTTCCAAGGATACTGGCCACACCAATCAGTTCAGAAAGCATGGAAACCACTTTCACTCATCATCATCACTTAAAAACTGACACCGCCCCGCTCCAACCTCAAGGATAAACTGAAAACCTGAGGGAGGACCAACCCCTCCCTTGACCCGCCCCCCAGGCCGGTCCTTACCGTCCCCATCCAGGTCTTCCTCACTCTCTTCCTCCCCCTGCTGTTTCGCCAACTTCTTCGCCTGCCGTTCAAACCACTGCAGCCGGGGAGGTTTCTCGCCCGGGTCTCGCGGCTGAGTCCCACGTCCTCCGACGGCCACGGGACACCCGGGCTCCGCCTCGGGCGCTGGCGCCGCCTTCTTGGGAGACGTGGAAGGCTGAGCCTTGATGACCTGCTGGATGGCCACGTTCACCGCATCCTTGTCCACACTGTCCACGCCCAGCCCTTTCTCCAAGTTCTTCTCGTTCATGAGCGCCACTTTCCGACTCACCGCCTGCTTCTCGAGCTCCACGTGCCGCCGGGACCTGAGGTGGTTTTCGTAGGCCTTGAAGGAGGCAAACTTCTTACTGCAGACGGTGCAATAGGTGGCCGCGCCCTTGCTCTCCGGCTCCGCCAGGGCCCGCTGTGCCCGCACCCGCTCCTGGAAGCCCTCGGCGCTGACCGGGGCCATGCCGGCTACTTTGCGCCTCAGATTGTAGCGGTGCCAGTCTGTCTTGTAGTGGGCCCGCTGCGCCTCCGCGTCTTCCAACACAGCCCGGCAGGTGTTGCAGGTGTAGGTCGCCATAGCCAGGCGGGAAATAAAGCGCGACCGAGGCAGAAATCTAGCGACCAGAGGCCTGACCCCACCAAATGCTCACGCCACAAACCTTCAGGCCCACGAAGATCCGGACTGAGAGCTGACTTCCGGACTGAATGGTGTCATCCCCAGCCGGACAGGAAGTCCCGCCTCTCAGGCTGTAGCCACGCCCCCGCCGCGGAGCGTCCCGGGAACGTAGGGGAAGCCAGTGACAGATCCGGCCCTGCCCAGTCGACCTGAGATGGGTGTTGAGTCAACAGAAGTGGGCGTGGCCTGAGCTGGTTCTTGATTGACAGGCCTAGCCCCGGCCGAGTCACTGTCTGGGTTTGTTTTTTTTCTGTACGTTGAGACCTGAGGCCAGGAAGGGGGGTCGCCTCGCGGAAACGGGGCTTGGGGAATCCGGAGAACTCCCGACGGTCCAGGACTCTCTTTAGTTCGTGCCCCTGCAGCCCCGGGAGTGGGTGTCACGAAAGCCAGGGCTGCTGGTTAGACCGTTGGTCGGACCGCCGGAGCCCTCACCCCGAGGGCTGAGAGACTCAGGTTGGAGTCTGAGGGAATTCACAGAAAAACTAGAGAGTCCAGGCTAGAGCCTCGGCCTTACTGGGGCGGCCCTTCCAATGAAGGGCGCAGGGGAAACTCCTGGATCAAAAGTTTGCACCTGGGAGCACAGAGCCCCGTCCAGCCGCTGTCCAGTAGGAATAGAATACCGGCCATGTAGTTCATTTTAAATCTAATAGTAGCCACGTTTTAAGAAAGCAGAAAGTCTTAAGGTGGTCAGTTTTTTTTTTTTTAATCCAGTATATCGGGCTTCCCAGGTGGCCTTAGTGGTACAGAACCCGCCTGTCAATGAAGGAGACGTGAGTTCGACCCCTGGGTCAGGAAGAGCCGCTGGAGAAGGATGTGGCAACCCTCTCCAATATTCTTGACTGGAGAATGCCATGGACAGAGGAGCCTGGTGGGTTACAAGCCATAGGGTCGCAAAGAGCCAGACAGGACTGAAGCAGCTTAGCCCGCACAGCACACATCCTGAACATTATTTCAACAGGTAGTCAAGAGAAAGGATTTAATGAGACATTTTACTTGGCTTGTTGGTACTAAATCTTGGGATTCCAGAGTGAATTTACAATTAACGCCCACCTCACTTCATTTCATATTCACCAGCTTCATCTCATATGCTCGGTTATCTACGTCCTTTCTTTTGTCCCAGCCCAGTTCTATAGGAGGCACTTCTGTTGAGGACGGAAAGGGGAGTTCTTAGACTTCTGTGCACAGCCTAGCTGAAGCAATCAGCCTGTTTCAGAATTGAATGGCTACATGTTTTGAATACAAGGGAGCCAGAGCACCAAAGAAAAGACTTAAAAAAAAAAAAAAACCAAGTCTAGTCTTGTATTCTTCTTGCTGAAAACCTTCCAGTGGATTCCCCTGACTCACAATAAAATTGAAACACCTTCCTGCTCTGGTCTGAATGTTTGTGTTCCCCCACAATTCATAGATTGAAAACAGTGCCCAAGATGATAGTATTTAAGAGGGATCTTTTGGGAGGTGTTAGGGTGTGAGGTCAGATTTCTCCCAATGGGATTAGTGGTCTTCTAAAAGAGACCGAGGAAAGGATATAGTAAGTCTGAGACTACAAAGACGGCCCTCACCAGACCATGCTGACACCCTGACTTCCAGCTTCCAGAACTGTGTGGGGGGAGGGGGGGGAAGTTGTTTATAAGCCACCCAGTCTGTGGTATTTTATTGTGCATGTGTGATAAGTTGCTTCAGTCATGTCCCAATTCTTTGCGACCCTATGGCCCGCAGCTCACCAGGCTCCTCTGTCCATGGGATTCTCCAGGCAAAAATACTGGAGTGGGTTGCCATGCCCTCCTCCAGGGGATCTTCCCAACCCAGGAATCAAATCCTGCATGACAGGCAGGTTCTTTACTGTCTGAACCACTAGGGAAGCCCAAAGTGACTAAGAGGATTCCCTTTCTATTCTAGGATGCCCACTACATCTATGTCTGACCTCCTGCCCGACCCTGCTTAACCCCTTCAGTCACACTGACACTTCTGTTTTTCCTCTAACAAGGCTAAGCAAGCATCTTTTGTTGGTATTACGTCTCAGAAATCATTTACTATTCTGCTTGGATCAACTATTGCTGTCTTGTTCCCCTACTTTTAAGGTTTTTGCCCAAATGCTTTTATAGGAGGGGCCTATCCACACCCTCTTGTCATAGTAGTGCCTACTCCCAGCTCATAAATCTTTCCCGAGCATACTTTTCTCCATAGCAATATGTGTGTTAGTCACTCAGTGGTGTCCAGCTGTTTGTGACCCCATGAACTATAGCTCACCAGGCTCCTCTGTCCATACAATTCTCTAGGCAATACTATTGGAGTGAGTAGCCATTTCCTTCTCCAGTGGATCTTCCTGACCCAGGGATTGAATCTGGGTCTCCTGAATTGCAGGCGAATTTTTTTTTTTACCATTCTTTACACATCACCATACTAGACATATATTACTCCATATCACATTACCCCTAACACCTAGCAAGAAAACAACAGACCTTGCTTATTTCCATTTCTATAAGTCAGGAGTTGGAGTGGCTCACCGTTTCATAAAGTTTCAGGGGACAGAGCTTAAGTCACGTCAAGAATCTAAGGCAGCTGAAGGTCTGACTGTAGCTGGTGGATCCCCTCAGAAGAGGCTTGTTTGCACACTGATAGCAGGAGGGTTTGGGTTCCTCCATGGAGCTGCTTGAGTGTTCTTGTAACATGGCAACTGGCTTCCCTCAAAGTAAGCAAGTGGAAGTCACAATGTCTTTAAGTCACACACGGCCATTTCTACAATATGCTGTTACTCACAAAGGTCAGCCCTAATCAGTGTGGGAGGGAGTATGTGAGTACATGAATGGGGTGTCTTTGGGGACCACTTAGGGAAACTGGCCACCACTAGGATTTGTTGTTTCTAATTTCCCAGTTTTAGCACTGGAAGTGCAGTATCCCATGAACTGCATCCATCCTGGGCAGACCAGGATAGTCGGTCCCATTATAGCTTAGTTCTCCATCTTCAGATTACAAGCTCCCTGGGAATAGGGACTCCTTTCCTTGCTATGTACTCCAAACTTAGAACAGTGCTGGCACATGGATTGTTTAGTATGTGTTGAACAAATCTTTTGTGATGATTTTTATTCCAGAAAATTCTATTTTGAGATTATCAAAATCTTTTAAAATAGCTGAGTCCTCTAAATACCCATCTTAAGAAATGTAATTAGTATGAACCCAACAGGGATACACAATACAATATATATTTTCAAGCTTCTCTAAAATTAAAGCAGAGAATGGTTATGTTAAGTAAAGAATTTCTGTTTTCTCTTTTCCATATCTGTGGTTCTTCAAGCATCTGTTCCTTCTTCAGGTCATTTCCTCCCTGCCTCTTTCCATCTATTTCATGACTCATTTCAGCATCTTTAAACTCACCAGAGTGTTTTCACTTTTCCTTCAAAGGGACTCTACTTTCCCCATCATGTGAATTTCCCCAAGGGCTGCAATTCTATTAATACTTGGTCTCCTGGAGAGCCTTCTTGTTCCTCTTAGTCTACCCTCCAGCACACAGATCATTACAATAATTATCCTCAGCCATCTTTTCTCTTGTGTCGCTCCTTCTGCTCAAGAATGGTTATCTGTTGCCCATACGAAGGTTACATTCTTTTGCCTGGTTTTCAGTATCTCCTATCACCTCTCCTCGCTACCTGTATCTCCAGGAACACGTGTGTTTTTTTCCCAGACTACAAAACAGTTCTCCAGCACCAGCTAGTGTCCTCTAGTTCAACTTGATTCTAACACTATCTACCTGGAGATGAAGTCAGATCCCACAGGCCAAAGTGTTCAGTCCTGCATGACTGACCCCACTTCAGAAGCCAATTCCAGGTCCAGGTTGTGGTGCGTCTGACCAACTGGCTGTAAATCAGAGGTTTCCAAGAACTCCTCTTCAGTCTTGAGTAATTTATTACTAGAGCAGCTCACAGAAATCTGAAGACTAATTTACTCACTAGATTACCAATTTACTACAAAGGAAACTTTGTACAAAGGTAGCTTCAGTCATGTGACTCTTTGTGACCCCCTGGACTATAGCCTGCCAGGCTCCTCTGTCCCTGGGATTCTCCAAGCAAGACTACTGGGGTGGGTTGCCATTTCCTACTTCAGGGGATCTTCCTGACCCAGAGATCGAACTCACGTCTCCTGTGTCTCCTGCGTCTCCTGCATTGCAGGCAGATTCTTTATCACTGAGCCACCGGGGAAGCCCTACCAAGGAAACTAAAGGATGTAAATAAATGGCCCAATGAAGAGCTACTTAGGGTGAGGTTGGAAGTGTCCCGAACAAGAGATTCTCTCTCCCTGGAGTTTTGGTTATGACATCCTCTCAGCTAGCCTACCCAGGGCTGTCCAAAAGTCACCTCATCAAGATAACAAAGACACATTTATCATTCTCATCATTTAAGACCTTCCAAGGGTTTTAGGAGCTCCATGCCAGGAATGGGACAAAGACCAAATATCTGTATTTTATTATCACAAAATCACATACATAATATCCTACTGGTTCTAAATTAATACAGCTTTATTTAAAATTTTTCTTTCTTGTTAAGGATGATAAGAAATTCACAAGTAACTAACAGAATAAAGATGGGTCAAGTACAATGAAATACAAAGGAAGTGGCGATAGGTATTTAGAATAGAAAAATGGCATCAACTAGGGAGATAAGTTTTCATTAAGGAGTTGACATTTCAGATGGGTACTGAAGGAGGTGGGGATAATGAGGACTTCATCTGTAGGTGGAAATAAAGGGGGCTAGAGAAGAGATCCTGTGGACAGAGGAAAATAAGGGGCATATTTAGGAAGATTACATACCTAGCTTGTGTGATACAAAAGATAGGGTAAAGAAAGGGAAAGAAGACGAGGAAGTGTTAAGGTATCACCTTTGGGTAAAGAGTTAAATTCTAGAATTTGCCATTCACTTTGCAGTTGGTAAACAGCAGAGACTCAGAGTGTTTCTGTTTTTATGGGCATGAGGAATATAACTGGACCTTGAGTAGATCCAGCAGCAGTACCTGCAACTGATTGGAAAAAACATTAGAAAACACCAGGTCTATCGTCAACAGGTCCCTGATAAATGCAAGCCCACTGACCAAGAGAACTTTGAGTTAAATTTCTCCTCAGCATATCGAGGTACTATGTTAATGTGTTTTCAAAAATCACTTCTGAAGATTTTTGGGGAGAAAACAGTAAAAATGTTGCAGAATGAGAATATAAATACTGCTTTAAACCTAGATTGACCTTCCAAAATGAACTTGAGCCCTGCTTTATTGTTCCAGATCAAAATGCATGATCAGTGTATGCTTTTCCCATTGTATGGTTTTGCTCAGCATTTCCTATGAGAAGTGAACAAGACATCTTTCTATACCTCCTCTGCAATTAAAAAAAAAATCCATGCTTCCCATTTTAATGACTGTATAAATTCTCATAGTAAAAGGATCTGTAGTTTCCCACTGAACTGAATCAATCACTAGGTTTATTGTTAGCACATCTTAAAACCAGAAACAGGACTATATGTAATGTCCCCCCCTCCCCGACATGCCAGAAACACATACACACACACATATAAGATGAAAACCCTCAACATCCCAATGTTTGATAGACTTAAGAGTACCATTATTACGTTGTGTAAATTTATAGTCACATAGGGCTTCCCTGGTGACTCAGTAAAGAATCCGTAAATTTGTAAAGAATCCACCTGTATTGCAGGAGACCTGGGTTCAAGCCCTGCGTCAGGAAGATCTCCTGGAGAAGGAAATGGCAACCCACTCCAGTATTCTTGCCTAGGAAATCCAAAGGAAAGAGGACCCTGGCGGGCTACATTCCATGGGGTCGCAAGAGTCAGGTATGACTTAGCGACTAAACCACCACCATTCTTCAACAAATACTATTAAAGTGCATATGTAGTTATAACGCAAGTGTCCACAGAGAGTTGGTATGTCTCCACCATAGGGCTGGTAACACATTTTTCTACCCTATCTACCTACCTCCCTATCCCCAGCCCCTATTAATTTATAGTTTATAACATTTGATTCTAGCTTTACTGTTTATACCATCAAATCTTGAGTTTAATCTCTTTGTAAGCTGCAGCCCATGGGGTCGCAAAGAGTCGGACACGACTGAGTGACTGAACTGAACTGACCGAAGCTTGTAACACATTCTTTAATTATTTGAGTTAAATTTAACTTATTTTTCTCCTCATAGAAGAAACTGAAAAGACCTTTAACCTTTCTGACTTCATGGCCAAGAGTATTTTTTCCAAAGAAGAAACATACACATAAAAAAAGAAACCTGGTAACAAACTATTTTATAAATAGGTGACTGTATTTTTCTTCATGTCCAGAAACTCTTGCTGAAACAGAAGTCAGGGATATTCCTCGAAAACCCACACAGCTCATAGATCTAACACCAGGTTTTCATTTGTACCGAAATGGGCAAGATGACGAAGGCACAGGCTCACTTTTGTTTCGATAAAGGACGTCAACCACAGTCATGAGGCACTAATGACAAGGATGCACCATCAGTCACGAAAAGCAAGTGGTCAGAGTCTTCAGTCACTTCTCTCCCTTTAACGTTTGGCAAAATTCAGCCTAGATATTTTAATACCTCAGAAAGAAAAACTAAATATGAGATGCTACATTAAAAGGTCAGGTGATGTATTATCACTCTTTAGACACAGAAGGGAAGGGATGAAATAAAGAGAGGGGATCGCAGATTTCCTGTATTCTTGGATTATCCTTCCTTTCTGAGGGGCTCAGATGTCTGTGTGCATCTGATGAATGCCAGCTCTACCTGAAGATTGAAGAGATGGTTGGTAGCTGCTGACATGGTCCCTCGACACTATTAAAAGTTTCTATCGCACAAACAGAATTAGCTTGATTTCTGCTCTTTAGTCCTGTGTTAAAAACCTAAGCTGGAAAAAAAAAAAAAAAAAAACCTAAGCCGAATTTGATTATCTATAAGTGATCTAAAAACTTTAAAGTAAAGGAAAATATATATTCTAGCTTCCTAAGAAGAAACAGATTACAGGTTTCGACTTCAATGGCAAATAAATACACTTGAAAGCCAAGCAAGTTTCTCTCCTGCCGGGGAGTCAGACTATGAAAATAGTTCTGGTTTCTCTACGGTGGATGACCACATCACTCATAGAACATACCAGGAACTAGTTTCACAATTTTAAGAGACTTTTTTCTGTAATATGAAAGGTGAGGGTTGAACCTAGTTCTGAGCAGGCAGAATAGATCTGCACTCACAACATCCTTATCACAAATACATGACAAATGAAACAACAAAGTGTGGCCGATCTGTTTACATCAAGACCTTGTAGACACATGATATCTAAGTACTTGCTTTCTACGCGCTAATATCACCCATTGCCAAGACTCCAACTTGGCAGTCAATGGAGCGTGCCATTTACAAGGAAGCCTAAAGTCTACAACTGCAGAAATAACATGGAAATGTATCAGCCTATCTAACGTAAATATATTTTCAAAAAATTTTCCTAGGAAATTGATTTTAATAGTATCTCCCAAGTCTTTCAACCAAAGTGACTTTGATAATTTTTGTCTTTTTATGTCAAAATCCACCAAAAATTTTTTAACTGTGTCCAGTATTAGGAACAAGGAGCCAATACAGCATGTGTTCACAATTAATTGTTAATATTTCAGTGAGTTACAATAAACTTTTTGCATGCTTGAAAAATTGTGAAGAAAACATTAAGGAATACTTATGGGAGGATCTCAATAATTGGGTGTTTTCATTTTGCTTTAAAAACAACTTCTAATATTCAACTCCGACAACACAGTAAGTGTGTGTATATATATATATATATACACACATATATATAAAGTTCATTTCCATGCTCATTACATAAAAATAACTATGAGAAATATCAATCTATCAGTGTCAGCTGACATATATCCAATGAATTCACTGCAGAGGAGGGGGAAAGACCAAAAAAATTCTAAAGTAATCAGTAAAGCTCACAGTTTGAAAAGATTTGATTTTTTTTTTTTTTTTTGCTTGCTTGAAATTCTTTTGGTAGTTTGTGCTCTGTCATAATAAGCCAATTCCCAGACTAATGGCCTCCAAGCAGATTTGAAAGGAAGCCTGAAGACTTCTTATTTTGCTGGCCTTCTGCTTCCTGGTCTTGTGACAGTCCCAATTCACTCTCAATTTGATCGAGCTCTGACTGGTCCAGGAGTTCAAAGTCGTCGCCCTCCTCCGTGTCTGTGTCCTCCCCGGGGCTGGGAGCAGCCTGAGACAGCACTTGGCGCACGCCCGCCAACTGGTCTTTGACCGCGGCGGTCACCGCAGCCGTGATGACGTCCCCAGCCAGGTTGCTCATCAGGTGCAGGGTCTGGTCACTGCTCAGAGGAAGGGTGAGACCAGCTGCTGACTTCTTCTCTATGCTCCGTCTGGGACCGCTGTCCAACTGCTCCTTTTTTCTCTTGAGCTCAGTGGGCAAGCCAAGGCTCAATTCATCTTCATCATTTGTTCCCGTGCCGTTTTCTAGCGATGGAAAATCTGAAAGGTCTCGAGAGAAAACTTCCTCACTAGGTCGGTCAAGATCTGTAAAATGCAGGATAGAAGTTGAGGCTTAAGCAAAACCGTAATAATTTTTTTTTTTTAATGATTCAACTTTTAACTGATGAAGCTGTTGTTGTTTAGTCTTTAAGTCATGTCCGACTCTCTGGCAATCCCATGGACTGCAGCCCATCGGGCTCCTCTGTCCATGGGATTTCCCAGGCAAGAATACTGGAAGTGAAAATGAAGTGAAAGTGAAAGTCACTCAGTTGTGTCTGACTCTTTGCGACCCCCATGGACTGTATACAGTCCATGAAATTCTCCAGGCCAGAATACTGAAGCGGGTAGGGTAGCCTTTCCCTTCCCAGGGGATCTTCCCTTCCCAGGGGATCTTCCCAACCCAGGGATCGAACCTAGGTCTCACCCCACAGTCCATGGGGATCACAAAGAGTCAGACACAACTGAGCGACTTTCACTTAAGAATACTGGAGTGGGTGGCTGTTTCCTTCTCCAAGGGGATCTTCCCGACTCAAGAGTAGAACTCTCATCCCCTGCGTTTCCTGCATTGGCAGGCGGATTCTTAACCACTGAGCCACCAGGGAAGCCCAGTTTATGAAGTAACAGTTTACTATCACAGACATACAAAAAAATGGAAAAATCAAAGGTTTATGAGACCCTGTAAAGCCATAATAAATTTGAAGTCTGAATTGTCTAAAAGATCCCTGCTTTTAATTGGAATCCTCTGGATCACCTTGGCATTCTTCTAGACTCCCAGCTCAGCTTCAATCAACTTAACCATATATCGGATTCCTCCCAAGTCTGGGACTCTCCACAAGTACACAAATACGTTGTGTCCCCTGATGGCCTTAACTTTCCTCTTTAAGGACAAGAAGTGTGTAATGACTTACTATTCAACTTATCTTAAAGTCAGCTTGGGCTCTGATTAGAGTGTAGTGACAGTGAAAATGTTAGTCACTCAGTCTTGTCCAGCTCTTTGTAACCCCATGGACTGTAGCCCGCCAGGCTCCTGTATCCATGAAATTCTGCAGACAAAAATACTGGAGTGGGTTGCCATTCCCTTTTCCAGGGGATCTTCCCAACCTAGGGATCAAATCCAGGTCTCCTGCATTGCAGGCAGATTCTTTACCATCTGAGCCACCAGGGAAGCCCCTGAGACAACATGCTTAAAATCAAAGGGTTTGTTATCCTGATCTTGCAGATGTTTACAGCTTGTAGAGCTTGAGAGGACTTCAGTGAGCCTCTTGTTCTAATGCACTTTAAAGATGAGGAAATTGAGATCCACAGAAATTAATTATGTCACTGTGCAAGGCCATTTAGTAAGTTAATGACAAAGGCAAGACTACACTTGGGTTTCCCAATCTCCCAAACTGTATTATTTCAACATCACATAGCCTTCTTCCTTCTTCTAGAAAAAGGAAGTATGTTCTTGCCTGTAAAGACATGTAAAATAATTTATTCCTAATCCTCCATTATAATTGCTTATATTTTCAGTATATGGTTAAAATAATCCAATGAGACTAGCAAAAGTTATTGCACAAGAGTTGCCTCAAATTTCAATTTAAATTAATTTTAAATACTTAACCTAATTATAAAAAAGAAGAAAGCTTTTTTTTTTTTTAAACTAACTTGGAAGAAAAATATGAGCAACCCTGAAGTCAGCTTTTGATTCAGGAAACCTGACCCCACGATTCAGTCCCTCTTAATGAGAGCTAGCCCTGGGTATACGGGATTGGCTTTTCTCTTCCCCTCTCCCACTACTGTGGTCTTTCCTGGTGGCTCAGATGGTAACGAATCTGCCTGCAATGCAGGAGACCCAGGTTCAATCCCTGGGTTGGGAAGATCCCCTGGAGATGGGAATGCCTACCCACTCCAGTATTCTTACCTGGAGAATTCCATGGACAGAGGAGCCTGGTGGGCTACAGTCCACGGGGTCACAAGGAGTTGGACACGACTGAGCGTGTATGTGTCTCACGATTTCCCATTACTGCTATAAATAATGCCACCAGACATTCCAGAAGTTTTTTCACTGTCAAATTATTTTCAGAATAAAGGCAGATTTGGACATTGACTGGCTTAGACTTTTTTCTCACACTCTTAAATAATAGATTTTGAGATATAATTCATGTACTATAAAACTTACCCTTTTAAAGTGTACAGTTGGGGGTACTCTTTTGCCCCCTTCTGATGCCTATGTCAGAAGCTTTCTAACCGTCTAAAAGCTTTTAATTTACAAATAGTTGTCGGAGCTCCTATGAGTGCCACAGCCTCCTCTATTACTTGGAGCCCCTGGATCAGACATCCTCACTATGAGGATTAGGAGAATATGTTGCCTCACCAATTTAGGGACAACGCCCCTTGTCAGCTCGGAAGCAGTTATGGAATGAGAACAACGCCCCTTTTCCCTAGGCAACATAACTCTCCTAAAAGAAAAGGGGGGAATGAGAGAGTCATTTCCTAGGCAGGTTGATAAGAAGTCTAGGGGTCCCCAAGGAGAGAGAGGTCTGGGATATTCAAGGAGGAAGAAAGGACAAACTTTTTTACTTTTTTTCCTCTACATTTTCCTTAGGATTATATAACAATAATGTATCCTGCCTGAGGACAGTCTTTGGATTAAACCCTCTGGCTAATTCTGTTATCTTAAAACATAAATTATGGGAGTAGGTCTGGTCTTTACAAGGATGTATCCTGCCTGAGGACAATCTTTGGGTTAAACCTTCTGGCCAACTCTGTTATCTTAAAATGTAAATTATGGGAGTGGGTCTGGTGAGGTCTTTGCAGCCTCCAGACATTCTTTGGATTCATTGGAGAGTATATAACTCCATTGCTAATACTAGCAAAGGGGGTACTCTTTTGCCCCCTTCTGATGCCTATGTCAGAAGCTTTCCCTATCTCCTTTATACTTTAATAAAACTTTATTACACACACACACACACAAAATAATAAAGTGTACAGTTAAGTGGTCTTTGGTACATTCACAAGGCTGTACAATATCTCCACTGTCTAATTCTAGAACATTCTCATCACCCAAAAGGAAACATATTAATTACCAGTCACCCACCAGTCCCTCTTCCCCCAGCCCTGGGCAGTCACTCATCTAATTTCCTTCCATATGGATTTGTCTGTTCTGGACATTTCATATAAAAGGAGTCACACAATGCGTGGACTTGTGTGTTTGGCTTCCTGTACTCAGCATATCATGTTCAAGGTTTATCCATATTGTAGCAAGCGTCAGTGTTTCTATAGCCCAGTGATATTCCATTGCATAGATGTAGCACACTTTATCCAGTCAGAAGCTGACACAGTTAAATACTTTTACATGGACTCAAAATAACCGAGCATCTACAGGCGTGAGCATACCGTCAGAAGTGTCTGTCTGTGGAGTGTATCCTTCTGAGAGGTTGAAGGTCCCATTGTCCGTCCAGGAGATCTCCGACACATCGGTGTCAGACACAGACAATTCTTTGGCGGCAGTGGTGAGGCTAATCTGTATTAATATAAATGCCAGTGACACATTTCAAACTTCTATGGGAGGTCTTTCTAAAAATCCAACTAACACCGAAAATGTCAGAATAATAAGAACCAGATGAGGGTTTTCCTTTTAATAGTTTAATCATCTTAGAGAAATAGGAGACGTTGTATTAAGAAAATCATTCCAGTTTTGGTACAAGTAGATACATTGACAGGCAAACCACACAGGAACGAATTGAAAACTGAACAAAAAAATACCTTAGGACAAAGAGCTGAAAAGTCTAATTCACTGTCATCTTTGTGACTTTTTTCTTTATCTGCTTCTGTTGAGAAAAAATTTGGAAGCTTTCAGTTTCCTGGCTGGCTCAGACAGAGTGTATTTTATCCATTATATATCCTGATCCCACAATCCTCATATCCTCCAATGCCTCCACATAATTAAATGTTTGCACATAACGAGCATCACCTATTTGCAAGTGTTTGGCTTCCGAGGGAAATGGCCCATACCAGTGGCTCTCACAGCGTGGCCCCTGGACCACAGCAGCAGCAGCAGCACTGGGAATCTTTTAGAAACACAAATTCCCAGGCCCTCCCCCAGACCAACTCAATCAGACACTCTGGGGGAAGCCGTGTAATCTAAACTTTAAGGAGCTGTCAAGATAATTCTGGTGCTCGCTTTAGTTGAGAATCTGTAAGGTCAGAGGCCAAGTTAAAATGTGAAAAAGGATCGCACTGGCTTTCCCTCTATTTTCTTTTCCTTCCCCTCTTCCATGGCTCCCACTCTCTGCCCTACCTGTGTCACTTGTTATTTGCAAGCAATTACCCCAAAAGAAAACAATGTAGAGAAAGTAAACAATAAATATCAAATATAGACCTCCAAAGCCTTTTCTCTTTCCCCCGATAGTTTGGATTAAAAAGTCACTTTATTATATGTGTGAGAAAAGAATAATAAAAGCCTAAATAGGAAAAGGCTATGTTACTTTGTGGGGGAATCTGCTTCTGTAATAATATGTAGTTAATGGCTAAAACGCCCTAAAATGCATTCAAGGTGATTTCATAATAAAGAGCCAGCAATGCCTCATTTCAGGTGTGGAATCTAAAATCCAAATGTTACCTACCAGATCTCTCACGTTTCTTCTGGTTAATATATTCTCTGATTCCAAAATCTAGTTTCAGGAGAAATGACTTGATTTTGCTGTATATTCTTTGTCCAATATCATTACACTTGAAGAGTGGACACAAAAATGCACACAGCACTGAAAGATAAGGAGGAAGAGAGGTTAGGGGAAATGACCTTGCTTTCCAACCACCTATTAGTATTTCACAAAATTATTTCAGTTCCTTTACTGACAAAGTGGGCTTTTTTCCTTGGGGAAATGCCTCTGTGAAATAAGTTCATAATTTCATTCTTCCCCTTGTAATGAAAACATTTTCACCTACACACACACACACACACACCCTCATGGTCATTGTTCTCAAAGACTTTGAAATTAGATAACTCCATCCGCTCCAACTCTCTTACACTCAAAATTCATACAAAGGTTACATGCTTCTTACACAACAGTCCTGGATTAACATATCAACTCTACTCATTTGTTAAATGACATTTCTCCATAGAAAAGTTATCACTATCCATTAGCCTCTCATCAGTCATAATAGGATAATAACATCATCTCTGGGGGTTGCTGTGAAGAATAACTGAGATGAATACAGACCATCTGAATAACGCCTGGCCCATATTTAGACCCTCTTTCCCTGGCTCTCTTCTCCTTTCTCTCTTAAACAAGTCAGCTCAAGGGCTGACACACTCCACGTCAGTTCTACCTGGGAGAATGGATTTAAGCTCTGACCATCTGCTTTCCCTTGTGGCTCAGTTGGTAAAGAATCTGCCTGCA